>NC_085003.1:14990281-15144257 GCF_963854185.1 Sardina pilchardus | reverse complement strand
GTTCAATCCCATTATTTAGCCATCTTACATCTATTGTATGCACTCATGCATGCACATGTACATTATACTGTATGTGTTAGAGGTGTTGAACATAAAGCAAAGGAAGACATCCTTCCTTGGTTGAAGCCAGTGCATGTCCACCGACATGCAAATACTGATAGCATCTGAACATCTCCTAACTTCCCTCAGTGGATGTGGACTTGACAACATTATAACACTTTCATTAGCAACTTTGTGTTCCATATTCCCTTAAATGAAGGTGAGAGCATTAACTCAAACTTGATTTAAAAAAAAAAATCAGACATTACATTAACATGACATTACTGTCCTTTAATCTTACTCAAAACCCAGATATACCACATATTTACAATCACAGATGAATGAGGAACTCAATCTCAATCAATCTCAATCTCAGTGCTGAACATCTTGCCGCCTATGTCAATCTTGTTTTGATAAGCATATAGTTCATGAGTCCTCCTAACATTATTCCACTGTCTGAAATGCATGACGAGCACATCACTGCCTTACAGCTAATGGGGATGCATCAGAGAAAATGATTAATCTCAGATAACCTTGCTCCCTGTTTTGGGCAGCAACATTTTCAGATGAGCACTCTGGCCTTAAACACAATCTGCCATCCGGCGTGCAAAGAACCAACAGCTTTATTGCTGACCAACCACAACAACAAAACTCCCAACGCTCATAATTAGCCAAGTTTTGCTCATTTCTCCCCTCCTCTCATCTCTCCACACAAACTTTGCTCAATTGCTCATCTGGGAGGCGGTTTCCTCGGGTCAGCTTCTGTTGATTTACCCTGATTCAGCTCTTTCCCTGTCACAGGCCGTTAGCCACCGCAATGGTATTACCCACTCTTTTAATTCCTTCATTTAAAACAAGGCGATTGGCTAATTGAAAATGAAGCACCCCACCACCAAGCCAGTCTACCTACCCACCCACCCACACACACACACACACACACACACTTACACACACCCACACACACACACACACACACCTACACACACACACACACACACACACACACCAACACACACCTACACACACACACACATACACACTCCGTTCTATCTCCCCTACTAGGAAGCATCCCAGCACCACCACCACCGCTCCGCCCCGTCCCCCCAAAGTGCAATTCCGCTGGCATGTGGGACGGGCTGATCCAGCAGCCCAGCTTATTAGCTCGATGAAACTGGGGCGCACTCCTCCTCCACCAGGCGTCAGCAGCACAGGAGCCAGCCGGGATTTCCAGAGATGTGGAGCCCCGTTATAGCCCCGTTATAGCCCTGGTAGAACATCGCACCTGCTACTTACACACTCACCAAGATGGCTGCAGCAGAAGGCAAGGCAAACGCTTGCCTGCATTGGAAACATTGCTAAGAGATAAGCAGCTCTTGAAGAGTACTGTGTCAGCCCTGGCCCTTGAGCCAGCGGGGGGGGGGGGGGGGGTATGGCCTTAACCGCTTGGCTCAGACATAGTTCTTTAATGCAGCACTATGATGGCCGTGTTGCTGTAGAGCCGGGGGGATGATCTGTGGTGATTAGGCCGGGGTGCAGAGGGGCTCCTCAGGTCTCTTTGGCTGGTTAGGCACTGGATTTATTCCCACCTCGCCGCATTATCACTGTGTGTGGGCGCTCACGGCGGTGGCTCAGTGAGGCCTCCGCTCAAAGCGGCCGGCCGCCCGCCCGCCTACGTGCTACGACCACCGGAAGGCGGAGGAAACCGCAGCACCGATCTGATCTCCACATCATTTGGCCGCCCCACACAGGTTGCGCTGCGGTGTAGCCATCTGTCGGTAAGTAAATACACACTAGCTTTTGTCGGACAGATGGACACCGTATGCACACCGCACAAAATGTGTTTATGTATCTCAACAGCTCTTAGACTGCCAGAGCACTGTCTGCAGAAGACGCTGGCCAAAATAAACCATCTTTTGATGGCTAGGCTTCTCACAAGTGTATGTTCCCTTTCGATGATAGCCCAGCACGCTAAATCCTGATAATGATGAATGGCTGACAAAATGCCCGTTTGACACAACACTCTGGAAAACAAAGATGGGACAAGTTTATTTTTGTCCGTCACATGGGGAGACTCAATGAATGAATACTTTAGGAGGTTATTTTTGAAAAACAGTTCTGTCATGTTGCGAACAAGATAAGACTTGGGTTGTAGCTGCGGTGGCTCTTGGAGTGTGTTGTTGTTGTTTTTCTTCCCCCACGGAGAAGAGAGCTATAAATCAAAAAGATGTATCTATAAAACTGTGCATAAAGACATCACAACCCGGGCATGATTTAGTGCTGGTAAGAAGAGAGTACTTCACTACAATGGGGCTGATGCCTGCCAGATCCCTGATTCCACTCAGAATGGGGGGGGGGTTGTTTTTGCCTCCAGAATGATTTCCTAAATGAGTCCCCAGACTTTGTCTTAGTGTTATAGATGCACCATCTGGACGCCCGAAACCATGCAGTTGAAAAGCAGCAAAACCGAGTCAGGTGTGTTTTGAACTTCTGTGAGTTTTCTTTCATGGTTATGATGTTAAAGCAGTGGCGGTTTTAGGTACGGGCGAACCGGGCGGTCGCCCGGGGCGGCATCTTGTATGGGGCGGCACGAGCGCTTAACCCTATGAGCCCGACTGACGCAAAGTGCGTCAAAAAACACTCATGGGGGCGCTCGTGGAGGATCTCGCCTGGGGAGTAATTCAGTCTAGAACCGCCACTGTGTTAAAGGAATAGAAATGTTTCGGCTTCCTTATGGTTTGAGAGTTTGTGAGTCTTACCGTTCACTGGTTTATCAGCTGAATCCCGTATATAAAAAAGTAAATAAAAAAAACTAAGGACACTTTCTCAGAGAATATTGTTCAAATATCTCCAAGCGATCAGTGTTGTTGCTATTGATAACACTTTTCACCTTGAGAGCATTTTGTGAGATGCATTATGGGTAGGGTTGAGAAACCGCAGCCACTAGGGGTGTAAAGATTAACCGATATGTATCGGTAATCCTTCGGAACGTTCAAAATGCGAGTGCATCGGAAGGCAAACCCCTGGATCGGTTTAAATGTACTATGAATCGATTGATAATTGTACTATGAATCGATTGATAAATCGATTTTAAAATGATGAATTGGAAAACTAACGTTACAAATTATGTTACTTTCAAAATCATAAGACCGACCCTGATTTGCTAACACACCAGAGCGTTTAGCCTTCTCCAACGAGGGTAAGTAGTGTCACTGCTACAGTGGCAACCAACTAGTTGTCGAGTTTAGTGAAACGCAGATAACGCTGACGTTAACGTGTGTTGCAGTATCCTGCAACACACAGAGTCTACTATTCGCCATTAACAGTCAAAGGCGAGAAATTTCTTGATGCACTTGCAGCACACTAGTTTGAAATATCAGGGTTCAGAAATATAAGCAATCTAGCAAACATGCTTGCAGTTATAGGCTACATGGCTTATTGTTTTTAGCATGTGAGTTTACTATAGGCCTACAGGCTACTGCTTGCGCTAACACAAAAACATATATTTACCTATCGCATCTGCCAGTGCCCATTTATCTTATTACACACACAAAACCCAGTATTGCAATTGTAGAATCACGTAATATAGGCACATTTTTATATCTGCCTATTCTACCTACTCAGCCGACACTGTTGTATTGTTATGTTGTATTGTAAATAGTCTACTACCCTAACGTAATATTGACATTGTGGAAAGTTTATAGCTTAGGCCAGTTTTTCTTAACTGGTGGGTTGGAACCCAAAAGTGGGTTGTGGTACTGATCTGAGTGATGGGTCATGGAGCTTGTGGCTAAAAAGAAATTAAAAATTGCCAATTTAAAATGATCCGATCTATCATTGGCCCGTTATTTTGATAAAATGTATTCGTAGCCTATGTCAGTCATTGCCATGGCATGGACATAGCCAATGCTTATGTGACATGTCATGTTAGATATAATGTTATACATTTTTAAAAGTATGCAGTAAGATAGAATGTGATTAACTTAAATTGAGGACAAAATAAGACAGTGTAGGGTGCACATGAGAGCATAAAACAATCCAAACTAAAGTGCCACTTGGAAACAACGCACCCCTGTCAAAGACAAACCTGTCGAGTAGTACTTTGAGACAATATCAGCAGTTAAAGACTTCACAAATGTAATGCCAAACACCTGCATTTTCCACACAAATATAGGCCTGGCACTTTGCGTGTCTTATGTAGGCTACCTCACCATATTCTTTGGCCAGAATGCTAATAGTTGGTCACAACTTTATGAACTTGTGAAATTATGGGTTCCAAAACCAGACCAGTTAAGAACCACTGGCAAAAAAACATTTCACACTCCACTTTTGCTCAAATGGCCTAATTTCTGAACGGGTTTTGTTCAGAGCTGAAAATGAGCTGAAAACTGTATTTGACATTTTATCCAATTACAAAGACATTTGATGTGAGAGTATGGTCTTTGTCCTTCTTTGTTGAGTATGGAGCTTGGTGCATGGTTTTACTCATGCATGTATGCTAATTTAACAACTTGAGCCTGTTTCTGTTTATCTAGATGCCACCCTTGAATTAACCAGTGCCCCACTAGGGCCACCCTTGTTACAAATCTCTAGAATCGCCACTGGTCGTAAGCACAAGCCTCAAACCTAGCTTCATAGGCTACAACAAACACCCCTGGTCAGCCTCCTGTAGCCTATTCCCCTTTCGGTGGGTGTCTGCCCAATGCTTCCGTGCCTTGCTGTATGTTCGGTGTACGTCTGAAAGTTGCTCACCTGTCATTGTTGATGTGTTGAACGCGCTTCTCACAACTTGTGTGGCCTCCATATTTATGAAAGGTAATCCAGACAGACACTCTTTCCCAAGAGCTACAGCTACATCACATAGTTTCAAACTATTGTGATTTGTTCAGCAGCTAAGTATAGGGTGATATGAATGTATCTCTATTAATTGGCCGAGTGATTTTGTTTCGAGCATTTGGCCACGTTCTTATTATCAAAATGTTTGTTCAGTCTTTTAATCCAGTCGATCAAGTCTTTTGGAAAAAATATAACTAATGACATGCAATTGTAACTTTTCTCATGCCATTTCAAGTAGCAAAAAAAAATGGAAAATAAAATGAGATTAAGAACTATATTGCATTTTGGGGCCTATTACTGCATCGTATCGTATCGAATCGTAGCTTTATGAATCGATACGAGTCGAATCGTCTTAAAAGGGAGAGATTCACACCCCTCGCAACCACACCCTCTAAGCCTTATTTACTAGTCATTTATATGAATTTTTCTAAAAGGCAAGTTCTGCGTGTTTGACTGAGAACCAGAGAAAAGTATCACGTCAGAGTAAATGAAATTCATCCCCACTGGCCTCATGTGATGCCAACACTTATAACAGGCCAAGGATCAGCGGTGATAAACACTCCTGGATGCAGTGGGTTATTCACATGCAGAGAGAGTGTTTGCGTACAGAATATTTATGCCAAGTCCTTGTCACGTTCTATATGCAGTTCTCTTAATCATCTCCACCTCCACTGTCCATGCAAAACAGCTTGCCCTGACTTATCCCAGGTGCGCTTTGATTCGGTGTTCTTTTAAAGGTAGCATACCCTCTGCATCTCTCTCAGATAAGAGCTTGTCCTCCATAGAAAGGTTATCGGTTTAGTGCTGTATCTGATATTGCGTAATCCTCTGAACAAAAAATATGAGACAAACATAGATAGTACACTATGTTCTGAAGGAAGATGCATTTTTAATACATTTGAAATACCTTCATGTTGGTATTTGAATGCATAAAAAGCACAAGTAATATTAATATGTATTTAATTATAAATACTACATACTACATAGGCTAATTTTGCTTATGCTCTGAAGTTAAAGCATTCTTAAGAGTACTTAAATGGCTTTAAAGTAGATCCTAAAGTCAAAGTATAACTTAGCATGATTTCCAGTGCACTCACTGCATCAAGCTAAAATTCCACATATGAGAAATCAAGCTCGTTTGGCTGCGATAACCACCAAAGATCAACTGGGCCTTAACTGAGTAAAGATTGCAGCTGAGATTTGCGGCGATAGTACCACAGCACCTTCCACAGGTACTGTCTAAGCCTCGAGAATTTGCCAAAGCAAGTTAGGTGCCGAACAATCAGTGGCGGTTGTACATTTGGGTGGGCTGGTCAACATTTTGAGTATTTCTGATAAATGTATTTCAAATAAATATTTCAAATCAAAATAGTATTTTGCTGTTTGTATTTTATTTTATAGAAGAAAATGGCTCCGTGTTTTCTATCAAAATACTTCATAGGTGTGTATTTTTGAAGTTTAAAAAATACTGCCAAATATTTTTGGTAAAATCAAAAATCTGCTTTTGAACATGTGATGACAAACGTTCAAAAGAATGGATGTAGCCTCTGACTAGACTGGGCATGGTAAACCCAGTCCGATCTGCCAGCGATTGAATTTTGCTCTGCAGTTCAGGCTGGAAACCTGCATATTTATTTTTTATCTCTCCTGCTGCCTGTCCACATTTCCTGGAACCAATCACAAACTGGCTTATAGTCCAGTAGTAATAGGGTCAAACCCGGAACAAATTAGTAACAAGCTGAATTTTTCAGGATATGTTCAGAATACCTTTAGGAATAACATACTAAAAGTCCCCGTGAATCCCCCTTGTGCTCCCTGAGATATTCAAGATGGCGTCCAAAATGGCCGTAATTTGGAGATTTTTCCGTATTTCAGGCTTAAAACCTAATACAAATGCAATTAAAAGGTCAAAATATATGTTTTATAGAGCAAGTAAGTCAATTTCATCATTAGTTTATTGAATGGAGACATTTCATAATAATACAGTTACCTCCATAAGTATTGGAACACATGCTAACGTTGACTGTATATAATCGTCTTTTGGAAATTGATCTTAATGCCTTAAATGGGAAAAATGAGGAAATATCCAACCTTTAAGGACATCAATTTTGTTTGTGAATAAACATAATGGTTTTTATTTCAGTTAGCCTATTAGCTGGTTTCATTCTCATTGAGCTCAATGCAATTCAAACCAGCTAATAGGCTAACTGAAATAAAACCATGCTAATCTCTTGGTATGGTGAAGGGTATGTGATGATGTGGGGTTATTTTAATTCCAAAGGCCAAGGGTTCTTTATCAGGGTGCATAGTGTCCTGGATGGATCCATTTATTTAAATAAATAAATGAATAAAAAATTGTCTCGCCTCTATGGGAATTTTAACACATAGGGTTAACATAGGCGTTCCAATACTTATGACCCCTGTATTTTAAGGAAAACATTTATTTATTTACGATACATTATTCATTCAGAAAGATATTTCCTAATTTTTTCATTAAGGCATCAAGATCAATTTTCAAAAGATGATTTTATATAGTCAACTTAGCATGTGTTCCAATACTTCGCAGGGGACTGTACATCACTTCAGTCATCATCCTCATCATCAGAAACTGGTCTTGATTCTTCAGTTTCTTCATCATCTAGTAAAGATGACAGAGTTGGCCTTCCTTTGCATCCAACTTGCACATAATCCGTGCATAACTCCTTACAGATAATGCATGACTCCGTTGCTGTCGCTGAATGACTCTGATGTCAAAAATCTAATATCTATAGACTGTGACCGTGACAATTTATATGTGAACTCCTACTGAGCTCAGGACTTCACAAGTTCACATTTAAGAATGTTCACAGTACTGTAAATGCATGTAGGTTTCCAAGAAGAAATTACAATCAAGGATTGAAATGACAAAAAAAGTCATTATTTGCATAATGAATACTTCTCGTATACTGTATGTTTATGAAATGGCTTTATTACTTGATGTTTAGGACGTTATGTACAAGTATAATATTATATGCTATATGAGGTCAGCATTATATATAATATTATGTGCTATTATATTACAAAAGTTATAGAGGGAAAATTGTTGTCTGATTGTTTGTCTAACTGTGCGTTCACACCAAGAGCTACCAAAGTTGCAAGATCGCTTTTGTAGCTGTAAAATGCAGCTGCTACATAGTATTTATCAAGTTGCTCATGGCATGAGAGATTTTAACCTTTTCAATTTCAATTCTCTTAACTCAATTTTTGTTAGAAAATGTAAGATAATCTGCTATTTCATATAGCTTATAATAATAATAATAATAATAATAATAACAATAGCAATAATATATAAAATTGTATTGTATTGTGACCTTAATATCGTGTAGCCTATCGTATCGTGGATTGAGTGTATCATTACATCCCTACTTTTAACTTTTTTTAGACGATCTAGTTGCCCAAATTTTGCCGCTGGTCGCTTTTGTTGCTTTAGTTGCTCTTCTCCATTCAAAGTTAATTGCTTGCGGTGATTTCGCAGCTTTGGTCACTCTTGGTGTCAAGGCACGGTTACATTATGTTCCATCTCACAATCATGTCGACTATCAAATTTGTATGTACGTTTTGTGTCATTGTCACATTAATGATCTTGTAATTTTGGTTAACTTTAATTTTAGCAGTGTGTCAATGGAGAATTTGGATTCCTTGTATGAGAAAACATATTTCATGGTTCCATCCAGGACACTATGCACCCTGATAAAGTCCCTTTGGCCTTTGGAATTAAAATAACCCCACATCATCACATACCCTTCACCATACCAAGAGATTAGCATGGTTTTATTTCAGTTAGCCTATTAGCTGGTTTGAATTGCATTGAGCTCAATGAGAATGAAACCAGCTAATAGCTTAACTGAAATAAAACCATTATGATACTTATTCACAAACAAAATTTATGTCCTTAAAGGTTGGATATTTTCTCATTTTTTCCATTTAAGGCATTAAGATCAATTTCCAAAAGACGATTTTATACAGTCAACTTTAGCATGTGTTCCAATACTTATGGAGGTAACTGTATTATTATGAAATGTCTCCATTCAATAAACTAATGATGAACTTGACTAACTTACTCTAAAAATCATATATTTTTACCTTTTAATTGCATTTGTGTTAGGTTTTAAGCCTGAGATGCGGAAAAATCTCCAAATAACGGCCATTTTGGACGCCATCTTGAATATCTCAGAGAGCACAAGGGGGATTCACGGGGACTTTTAGTATGTTATTCCTAAAGGTATTCTGAACATATCCTGAAAAATTCAGCTTGTTACTAATTTGTTCCGGGTTTGACTCTATTTTGAGCTAATGCTCTTGGACTATTATCCACCAGGCGCATACAGATCATTGGTCTGATTGGTTGAAGGACTATCCAAATGTGTATGGAGTCATTTGAACTATGCTCACTGATCATACCTCATGTGCATTAGAAATACGGCACAGACTCCCCAGACTTACATGTACAGTATGTTCAATCTCAAAAGATTGGGTTTAGTGTGGTGTGCTGATTTAGTAATTTGTCTAGACTTGTTGTGATCATACTGTAATATTGAGATTCAGGAGGATGATCCAGTGCCAGATGAATGACTTGATTGCTCACACGCACACAATACACTCTCTCTCATATCAACCTCAGGTTTCCAGAGAACTTTAATCATCCAATCAGGACACATGGAACCGGCTATGTGGTTCTCCTACAACATTGATCAATTTGGGCATGCATTTGTCTCCACTTCGTACTGCTTGACAAGTTCAGTTGGGACTTGTGAGCTGTGAGTGCATCTCTGTATCTCGGCTATAAGATGTAACGCGCAGGTCAACACAGTTGATCTGTTGACTGTTTGCCAGGTATGGTCTCCTAGGCAGAGGAAAGTCAGTGTCAGTGTAGTGATGAAGGACTAGATTAAATAGACAGATATGGAAAGTTTACAAAGTGCTATCATAATTCCTTTAATTAAAGAGTATTGTTTAGTGCTAACAGTACTGTATGTGTTTTGCAGTTAATTTTATTATACACTTAAAATGAGGGTATATGATAATTTATTTTAAAATACATTTTGATGCCCCTGCCTACAGCCGGCCCTGCTAACAATTAATAAAAAAAAAACCATGGTGTGGCCTTATTATGACCGCCGCGCAGTTTAGATTTAGATTTTTTTTTTTTTTTTTAGCAAGAGCAATATTCCGTCAAGGATTCTCGGGACACTGAAAGACCGGGGTGCATGAAACTTGGTGGGCATGTAGCCCAACAAGGATAGCATGGAACCCTTCTTTTTTGTTTTGATCCATCGCCACCCCCCAACATGTTTGCCACCCGTAAAAATTTTATTGCAGGTATCTTTGGTTGACAGGTTCATAACTGCACAAAGTTTGAAGTGTAAGTGTGAGGTATGACACCCTTTGAATGTATGCCAAGTTGCCAGGTGTAATTTGGTTCATGGGGGACCATACAATAAATGAATGTATGTGTACATTTAGTGGCTGTACACTACGCACACGCAGGTATTTCGCATACTCACACACATGCACGTACACACACACACACACACACACACACACACACACACCTGCATAAACACACACAGTAGACAGGCAGGTATACGCACGCACCTGCAAAAACACTCACACACGTATACACACGCATGCACTAACACACCCACTCCCACACACACACGCTCACAAATGAACATACAGTACACACACACAGAAACACATGAAACACACACACAAATGCATGTGAATGAATAAATAAGAAAATTCAGTGTGTATCTGATATTCTTCCTTTCATTTCTCTCCCTTTCTTCAAAGCATACCTCAAGACCTTTTGGTTAAAATAAATGATCACTTCTCCTCCACAACCAACATACTGTATACAGTAGCTCTTTGTTGTATTGTTTGCCTGTTTTTGGTTTGTTTAATTTTCAGTGTTGTATTGTTGCATTTTCTTGTGGGTTTTTTTTATTTGTTTGTTTGTTTGTTTGTTTGTTTTTACTGTGTTTTCCCTTCTATGTAAAGCAACCATGGGTTTGAGAAAGGGGCTATTCAAATTAAATTACAGTAAGCTAATTTTGATTCCTTTGCCTTTCCACAATGACATGTTTATTGACTTTGATAATTTAGCAATATGCTACGCCACTGCTAACACTCTGAGGCACATGTTCTAGATGTCTCATGGTGTGCTTTATTGTCAAAGATCAGCGTAGAGGGAGAAATAGTGACCTATTCGGTCCAGTTCTCTGTGGTTGAGCGCCAAGGTATTCATGTCCGCTGACTGCATCACAGGGTGAGCTTCTACTCAAACAAATATTTACTCAGGTTGCCCCCGTAAAATCCTCTCTCGCTCAGCTCTCTTCCTCTCTCCCTGCGGGTCATTCCTCTACGCTACACTCATACTAAGTTTCTCTCAGGTATAGCCAAAGGCACAGAGGCTTTCCCAGTAAACCCTCCATCAGATTACTTCCTGAAGGGGGAGATGTCCCTTGCTGATATCACCCGAGGCTTGCTCTTGGTGATTCGGCAACCATCTAGCAAAGTTACATCAATCTAGAAAAATAACATGAAAAATAGTAACATGTTTTTTCTCTTGTTGAGCAGTCCGTCAGTTGTGTTTATTTCAACAATCTCTGGGGAATTATTGTTGTGCTGAAACTTTTCCAAGAATTGCTCAAAACATATTTCCTGGCAAGCACAATCTCCCCCAGAAGCAATTGAATTGTATGCTGTCAAACAACTGAATTTGTGAGAAAACTCTCTGTTCACAAGACACACCTCACACCTCACACTTTCCAACTGTAGAACTGACAGACACTGCGGATACACAAGACAAGATGGTGAGGAACATCTATGGTGATGAGCAATGCTGATTTCTATGTGTCAGCCTGCCAAAGCACCTGCAGTACACCTGCACCATGTAGTGGCCTGAGCCGAACAGTTCCGGGACCTTGGCTCCCAGGGTGCATTGCGGGAGGGTTCGGGAGTGTTCGTGTTGTTGTTGTTGTGTGTGTGGTTGCATGTTGTGACAGTTGCCACCTCCTGTATGAATGTCTTCGGGGTAAATGTCTATGTGTTGCAACTGCTAATGGGGATTGGGAATGAGACAGGGGAAGTGGGACCAGAACTGTATGCAAGTGATGTCTAATAAAGACTACAAAAGAGACAAAAAGCGACATTTTGTTACAATATGTTTGAAAAGGAACTTTAGGGGAAATGAGATGATTTGCCATCTACCCTAGAGATAGATAAGAGGATTCTTACCCTTCTCTTCACCCAGTCTGTCAACATTAGCCAATCAGAGCATAATACACTGGAAGTGAGGTAGGCTACACCAGTTAGCCTACTGTTAGCCTATACCTAAAGGGGAGCTACAGGCTAGCTGGTGTAATCCGCTCCAGTTCTTTTAGAGCTAATTATGACCGCCGCTTATCTACTCCCAGAGTTTTTGCTCAACGATACCAAACACACCAAAACACCAGGGAACATGAAACTTGGTGACATGTAGCCCTTCTAGACTTTTACGGAAAAAGTCTTTTGATCCCCGGGGGGCTGTAAGTTATGGCTTCATAGCTTTGAACATTTGGATGAAAATTTGCATAAATTTCACAATTCCCACTGAAATGTTTTTGAGATGTAGAACTATAATGTGCAATGATATAGTACACTTTGGAAAAAAGCAAAATAATAACCCTCCAAAAAAGATCAAATAAATGAATAAGAATATTTTTTAAATCTTTACCGCAACATGTTTTCCCCACCTCGAGGCTACGGCTGAACAACACCCGTGGGAATATCCAGCAACAACCCACTTGTGCTATATTGCTTAAATAACTGGACACCTACAGTAAGGTCGTTATCCCGCTTGTCACCCGGTTTCCACTATACAGTGGGTACGGGTTGAGAATGCACCTTTTGCCGCGGCACTCCCGAAGAGATCCTGTAGGCTGTCAAGCCGATTTTTTTTCAAGGCTAAGGCAATGTACCCAAACAACCACCAGGTGGCAGAAAGTTTCAACCCGCATTTCAACTGCATTTAATGATGAAGACCGCATATCCGTCAATAGTCGACTCCTTTAATCTCATTTAATCATTAAAATGAAGGTGATGACTGGCTAAAATTAATCAAACGACGTTTCAATAAGCCATTGTTGAAATGAATTCATTAATTCATTGCGGTTACAAGACCGCATTTCCGTGAATAGGCTATAGTTGTCAAGGCGAAGACGAAAGAGATGGACAAGATGGACATTAGGCTACATTTAAATGCTAGGCCTACTTAGAAATGTTATTTATAGGCTATTTTAAAACGGAGGCATGCGTTCATTTTAACAGGGGACGCTGGGTACATGTACCCAGCACATTTTGTTATCACAGATTTTGTCCCCACCACTTTTGACAACTGAATATAAAATGTATTTAACAGAAATCTTTTTACAATAATACATGCCTACACTTTACTTATAACCGTACATGCGACCATGAAAACAGAAAATGTCGGAGTGGTGGGACCTTTTCCATAAAGAGACATGCCTCCACTACGACAATTGGACATCAATGTCGGAGTGGGGATATGTCGGAATGAACGGCGGATACCAGCTGGGTTGTAAAACATTCGAAAACTCTGCAAAATGCGATCTGAGATGCTGAGCGTCACGTCTCTTTTCTCTGCTTGTCACCAGCGTGGTGTTTTCGGGTTTTATCGTGTTTTTCCGGCATGAGCCGAACCTGCATGTTATTAGGGCGGTCTTATATTGCCCCCTTGCGGTTGCAGTTTTAATTGCAAATGCTGCACCTTCGGGATTCCCTATGTGTGGCAAAGAAAGGAGCATTCTCAACCCGTACCATCTGTAGGCTAGTCATGCCATAGCGCGCACACACACACACACACACACACACACACACACACACACACACACACACACACACACACACACACACACTATATAGGCAATAGTCATGCCTTCATAGCACGCAAAGGAAACCATCGGTTTCATTGTTAGCCGATGTTCAGTTTGTTGTACATCTTTCTTTGGCCCTATAAAGCGATAGCATGGACAGTTAGCTTGTTTACAGTTGATTCCATTGTTGTGAAGCCTGATTCCAGGGCCAACCATCGTCCTACTATGTTTGTTACCATTCATAAGCATGGATATGGAACGGTGATTAAACTAGTTGTTATAGTTACCATTCATAAGCACTGATATGGAACGGTGATTAAACTATGTTTGCTATTACCATTCATAAGCATTGATACGGAATGGTGATTAAACTATGTTTGTTACCATTTATAAGCATTGATACAGAACGGTGATTAAACTTTTGCTTTACCTACTTTATAGGTGTTCTGCTCTTCAGAAAAGAGTATTTCTTCTCGCCGGGTGATCAATGGAGTTATAGCCTTCCATGCTAAAAAATATTTTTGCTTAAGTAGGCCTACCCAGAGCCATATAGCCTATACCGGGATTGATTCTGAACCCTCTGCCATTCCCTTATCCCACCACATCTCTCTCCCTATCTCTCTCTCTCTCTCTCTCTCTCCCTCCCTCCCTCCCTCCATCTCTCTCTCTCTCTCTCTCTTCTCAGTCGGTCTTCACTGTCATATCCACACAAAGGCAGAAAGGCCCTATATGAATAGCATACTGTACAGTACCAACACCACAGAGCTGCTGCAGGCGTTCTCTCTGCTGGACTGGAGAAATGGTGTCAGCTCTCCTCTGATCATCTGTTCAGTGCCTCTCAAAGACTCCTCTCTGTGATCCAAACACTTCAACTTAGACTTTTCTCACTCGCTTTCTGCCCAATTTCATTTTTTGCCTTTTCTGGTTATAGGCCAGTGGCTGGTTAACTCCTTTTTCTTTGAAACGATATACTGTAGATGGCCATAATTACAAACCCTCTTCACCTCTGATGATAAAACTTATGTTTGCTGATAAGTCCAAATCAATAAAACTGTCAGTTGTGCATTTTGATGATCTTGTCCACTTTTACTTTGTATCCTTGATAAAGCCAGTGTGCCCTGTTCTGTGAAGTATATGGTACACTCCTTTGCAACATACTGTATCTACGTCTTCTTGTCAATATCTTGTATGGAACTAACTTTGTTCCTAGACTGATGCTCTAGGCTGCTGGGGGTCTGAGGGAAGACCTTTCATTTTGACCATTTCAGACCAAATACTGATGCTCTTACTCAAGTAGACCAAAGATATCCTGTTTTACTGCAGCAATCGTTAGCCATAAATGAAGAGAGGACTTTATGTTTATGTTTGTTACACGTTCCATTTAAAATCAACCATTTATTAACAGCATCCACTAACAATATCTAAACTATACTCTTATACATTTTAAGTTATTTGAATAGAAAATGTGTGATTTTATGTAAATAAAACCAGATAATTGCGAGTGATTCCAAACTTAAGTGGTAGTATTACTGTAATTGACAAAATGACAAAAAGTCTGAATGTAATACATGTAAACCACCAGTAGATGGAAGCAGAATGTAAAAATTCTTACAGATGATTTTTTCCCCCTCCAAAGGATGTTACTCTATCTGAAGACACCATCATGTATGCATGGCCACCTGGTAACAGTGTGTGTGTGTGTGTGTGTGTGTGTGTGTGTGTGTGTGTGTGTGTGTGTGTGTGTGTGTGTGTGTGTGTGTGTCAGAGAGAGAGAGAGAGAGAGAGAGTTATTCTTAGGATGATACCGTTTTAGTAACATGGAGTTAATATCTTAAATCATCTGATTGTCTCAGGAAAGAAGTTTTGGTGACTTGGTCCATAATGAACTTAGGAAAGTAACTTGCAAAACGAACAACTGAATATTAATTATTTTCTGTTATAATGATACCATGTCAATGTGACAATGGGCTACGTGCTCAGATGGGAACTGGGATCCTAATTTAAATCTGTATGACGACGGCTAAGCTAAACCATCATTTTGGATCTTCCAAAAACGATATCCATCTTTTTGTTTGCTCCCACGGACTCCAAGGGCGTAGCATACTCCTCGTCACAGTCAGGGTGTGCGTAAAAGACATGCAGGAGAGCAGTGAGCTACCGTATGCTATTGGGAAGCTTCGACAAAGCTACCTGAAACCCACATCAGTAATCAATTGGATCTCCGTGTTACATGCAATGTGCTTTTTCCGTCAAGGGCGCATCTTCACCACTAGGAAGGGAGGGTGACTGACTGAGTGACTGAGTGAATGGACTATCCAGAAAAAAAATGAATGAATTAAATAGCCTACTGATTTAATTAATTGCTAAATACATACGAAGGAAAGTGTGAATGGCTATGCGTCTGGGCCGCACTGCTCATAACACATTATGTTTATAAAATAAAATACATCTCAGCGTTACTTGATTGTGTGGTGTGTCGTGTAACACTGTTTCGCCGCTGGTTTATCGACCGGAATCCCACCCCGGCCTCGCCGCTCCAGGGTCTCCTCAACCCGCGAACTGTCGATGTTACCGGGTCTTGGCTATTTTTATCCCTGTGGCGCTCTTTCGCCCCCCACCACCATTTCTAACAGCAACACACCAGGCTAGCACACACAAGGCTCACTTCACTTTCTGCAGCGGTGTGTGTGTGTGTGTGTGTGTGTGTGTGTGTGTGTGTGTGTGTGTGTGTGTGTGTGTGTGTGTGACACACTCGCACACACACACATACAGAGAGAGGGAGAGAGAGAGACAGAGAGAGAGAGAGAGATGCTCTTAAAATAACCAACTGAGTCGTGATCAACTCGCCCTTGAATATCATGCATTGAGAGGTAAAAAAGGAAAAGAGAAACAAATCAGATGAGGGGTTATGGATTGATACAAATAGTCCCTCGCGCCATCCGTCGCTCGAGTTTGAATTAATGTGTGCCTATTTTTAGCTTGCGCGTGTTTCCAGGGGAAACCTAATGACGCAATGACGTCAATGCAGGTCAATAGCTGACTGGAGGAATGGAGCGCTTCCATTAGATTTTGCAGTATTTTCACACACGGAGAAAGAAGGCTAAAATGGATGTATTTTTTGAAAAAAAAAATCTGTAGTATGCTGGTTTAGCAAAGTAGGTTTGAATAAACCACCCTGTTACTGCATCCAAAAAAACGTCAATATCTTCAGATCGCGTTTCTCGAATTGAGCAAGATTTTGTGAAACACCTTTCACGAACTATCATCTGGAGTAGGCTAATGGTGTCTGGATGGAAGCAAGAGAAACGTTCCTCTGACTTTGTTCTGGTTTAGGTAGGCTACCTGCTGAAATCTCTCCAGAGATATTTTTTTTCGCGAGATGCGTGATGTGGCAGAACCATTGAGAATTCTCCCATGGTTTTTCTGTCTGAACGTCAATGGGTTCCGACTGAAGACCGTTGGCTTTTGCCTATAGGAAACCTGTAAAGCCAGAGATGAACCCCGTCACACAAGAAAAAAGGTAATGTTAAGGCATTGCATTCGAAAATAAGATCCCGTTTACTTTTTACTTGATGGAAATGCTAATGAATTGATCA
The DNA here is from genome assembly GCF_963854185.1 of Sardina pilchardus. Taxonomy (NCBI): domain Eukaryota; kingdom Metazoa; phylum Chordata; class Actinopteri; order Clupeiformes; family Clupeidae; genus Sardina; species Sardina pilchardus. The sequence goes on along the minus strand of NC_085003.1, from coordinate 15,126,874 downwards.
CGAGTGGAGAAGAAATGTGTGATTGCACGTGTCACGTCTTCGCATCAAGCTTAGTACGAACGCTCGCGTATTTGCCGATGTTAGACTAATTGTGTTTAGTGTAAATTAAATGGCATTTGAAATGGAATAGAAGTTGTGTTGTTTAGATTGTGGCTGCAGGTGAATAAAGCAGTCCACAGTTCGGCGCCATGTAGCCTACAAGGAGCCCAGGAGCAATCACCTTCTCAGCTGAAGATGAAATATTGATTTCTTTTGTTGAAGTTTTATCCATTAGTGCTTGTGTTTGAAAGGGGGATTACTGTGTTCACGTATTTGCACGTATTTGCCTCATTGCACACTTGATAACCTTTCCTATTCAAATTATTTCCTATCCACTGAGAAGCCTTTACGACGGCATTTGTTCCCTCTGTTGTTCAGCTTCCAGTTTTTTTGTGTTTGTGTTTTGTGTGTGTGTGTGTGTGTGTGTGTGTGTGTGTGTGTGTGTGTGTGTGTGTGTGTGTGTGTGTGTGTGTGTGTATATATATATATATATATAGAGAGAGAGAGAGAGAGAGAGAGAGAGAGAGAGAGAGAGAGAGAGATTCCCTGAGCTTTCTACTTGACTGATGTCTGCAATAAAGCAGACAAACAGATAGGCACGTCTGTTTTTGAACAGATCATTTTTGCAGCTGTGTGTGTAATGCTATGGTGGCATGCCACATCGTTACGGCAACTGTTTTAAATTGTGAAGTACAGGTAGTTGAAAAGACAAAACGGGGAGTGAGCGAATGAAACATCTCATCTACAGGTGATACTGTAATGGCATCAATTTCAGTACCCCAACCGTACTATCCACATGGTCATGTTTTTTTCTTCTTTGGCCGTAGTTTGAAATGTAGGGCGTTCCCCACACTGCGGGCGGGAGTTGGGCTTCAGAACCACGGACAGCTCTCCAACGCGCCCTTTCGCTCCTCTCCCTCCGCTCAGTCCCCTGCTCAGCACCACGTATAAATGCTCAAGTTGTGTGCCATCTCGTTGAAACTATGGGGTTACCATGGGCTTTATTGGTGACCACTTTGAGGACAGGGCTTTTCTTCTTCTTGGAAAATGTATTATTTTTGGTCTCGCAGGTAAAGGACCGAATGTAACGAAAGGTTCAGCTTTTCATTTGAAGTCTGGCATCAGTCGAAGCAATCATTACTTTTGTCCCGCTTAATCCTCTTAATAAGAGGGACGATGCATGTAGTTTTGAACACAGCAGAAAGATGATTTACTATGTCAGAAATGGTCTTGTGACGCATGTGGTGATGTAAGTAAAACGGGCGGCTGTTGAAAGATGACCCGCTCTGTTGCAACATGATGCAATATGAAACCGCTTTTGTAGCTGCTTTTTTGCATCCATTGGGTGAAAGCCGTCATCATTTACGTGGGGACTGTAAATGCAAAATGATGGCTGATGACGTTAAATCGTTGTTTTGAGGACATTGTCAGTCTACAAACAAGGCCATTAAAACGCGCGCACGCACGCACGCACGAACACACACACACACACACACACACACACACACACACACACACACACACACACATGCACACACACATGCACACACACACACACACACAGGTTAGCACAGTTGATAAGTCTTCAGCATCAGGCCTTCTTTTCATTTTTCTAGTTACACCTGAAGTGAAGGTATAGTCTATTGCATTTCATCTTTATTTACTATAGTTTATTCCATTCTTTTTATATATATATATATATATATATATATATATATATAAAAGCACATGTTGACATACTCAATGTCTAACCTACGTTTTGTTGCACTGGTACATAAGTAAATACGTCACATCAGTGCAAAATATGGCACCATACATATAGTGTAGTTTTCCTGCTTGAAACCTTTAATGTGCAAATGTACATAATAAATACTTCCTTTTCAGCTAGATGACTTTTTTAACATCAAAGAAAGACCTGTCCTCATGTATGGTTGTAATCTGATTAGTTAGAAATATGATTTAGGCTTCTAAGAAACCAGTTGATATACAAATGGTCATGATGAATTTGGTGTAAGGACTATTTATGACATAGGCCAATTACGCTCTCTTTCCTTTGATCTTTATATTGTTCTTGACATTTTTGCAGTAAAAATGTCAGACACGTTAGTTGATATGAGGTGCCTTCATATAAGCGACATAAACACAATCGTGCACTTGTTCTGTTTTTGATAATGCATTTTGGTGTCACACCATTATACATTTCTTAAATATCCACACACCATTCATTTATTTCGGGAGCAGTTGCTAACGTGCTCATATTTGTGTCACAACAGAGATTTCTCCATAAATAGCGTAATGTGTATTTCTGTTGCAACCTTTTTTCAATACACAGCGTATACTAGAATTTGCCTGTCTCACACTGTTTATCACATTGAGCTGAATATTTCAGTATTTATGTATTACATCAGTGGTTAATGCAACACACATTCAACCAAATGAACCAATCAAAGATTTCAGCCTAGGAGAGAGATGGTGAATAAGTCAGCCCATTCCGGGTTATAGTCATGAAGCAGGGTTACATCACGTCAAAAAATATACACAGCCTTTTCTATACTAGTTCAATCAAACATATCTTATTAGTAAGAATATGATGAACACTTCAACATAAATATCCACACAACAGGTGACATCAGATAAAGCCAGTCCTTTTACACTTTACACTTTATCGTTTTTGCTTCATGTCTGTTGCGTCATCGTTCTCTTCCATCTCCGCTGGAGAAATGTGTACACAGTAAACTGTGGAGTGTGTGAAATGAGCCAACTGTTTGGGTTTTTTGTCCTTTTTTTGTGTTGTCTTCACAGTCCGCATGTGTTTGTGTGGTTTCAGATGGCCGGCTGCTGTATCATTGAGAGTGTCTCCTGCAGCCTTGTGTATTTGTCCCTGTCGGATCTTTTTGCGGTCTGGGCTTGCTGTTCCTTAACCAAATAGCCAGGAAGCCCTTACCCCAAAAAGTATCTGCTGGGGACCCTTCCGTCCGAAAGCCCCTGGACTGGCAGCTGGGCTCACGTCACGGGTGGAACTGAGACCCAGCAGTGGTGTGATTTATGTGGCACGCACACACACACCCACACCCAAACACACACACGCACACACACACACACATGCACCCACACACACAGATGAAACCCCCACGCCCACACATACACTCCTTTAGACCCATGCCAGGAGAGGTGCACAGATATGCAAAAACACACCTAAACCAGTGTTTCGATAACTCCCTCAAGTTAAAATCATGGTGGATGGGTTTGCTCAAATTGTTTTTAAAAGGATTACATCTTTGTTCAGATGGTGTGATGATCAATGTAAAAGAGTAAAGGTGATGGTATGCACGCTGTAATGGCTCCAAAAAAAAACCTTTATCAGTTAAAAGGCAACGTCTCGATCAACAGATCTTCATCAGGCACCTGTTTAAAAAATGTTTTGAATGTGCGCACCTGTCTCTCCAAATATGTGATGATCAATGTACACATTTTCACATATCAAGACTCTAAACATCAAAAGAGATGGTTCCAGTCTGGTGAATGCAGGGCTGATTCTGAGAAGCGAGGGGAGAGGATGACCTCCTGATGAAATCTAATTGACCACTCTTGACCACTCCCACTCCTAATCAGGGTTTTCCACTCGCAGCCATCGTGACTGGGTGGGCCTCTCATATCTACAGTACAGCTCTACGTGTGTGTGTGTGTGTGTGTGTGTGTGTGACTGCTGGGCGGGTCTCTCATATCTACAGTACAGCTCTACGTGTGTGTGTGTGTGTGTGTGTGTGTGTGTGACTGCTGGGCGGGTCTCTCATATCTACTGCTCTACGTGTGTGTGTGTGACTGCTCTACGTGTGTGTGTGACTGGGTGGGCCTCTTATTTCTACTGCTCTACGTGTGTGTGTGTGTGTGTGTGTGTGTGTGTGTGTAACTGCTCTACATGCGTGTGTGACTGGGTGGGCCTCTCATTTCTACAGCTCTGTGTGTGTGTGTGTGTGTGTGTGTGTGTGTGTGTGTGTGTGTGTGTGTGTGTGTGTGTGTGTGTGTGTGTGTGTGTGTGTGTGTGACTGGGCCTCTCATCTACAGTGTGTGTGTAACCAGGCTCCATCTGCGCTCATGTCTGTGCACTGCTCATGTAGACTTCCCTGCTGTGTCCTACAGTAATCATATTGTGTTATCTGTTTCATCTGTACTCTAATGCAATTGATAGTGAACTCCTCACTGTGTAGACTAAGATGTATTTGTACACTATGTGTGTGTGTGCTAATATTGTCCTGCTACCTGAAATGGAAAACAATTCAATAGAAAAAAAAACAGGTGTGTATAGATGAAATATTTAATTGTTGTGATGATTCCATGTGGGTGCCATCGAGATATTCCTATTTATCCAAAAGATTCTATTGTATTTATAACTCATGATGACTATTTTATGAACTTGTTCTGTTATGGTACTCTTTATTTTCCAAGTGGGAATTGTAGGAAAGATAAATCAATGCCAAGCTTTTAATCTGCATTTAAATATCACAGTGTTAGACAGATTTGCTGTTAAAACGCATGGATTTGCACACACTGACATTGCATGATGGACATACCACTATATGTTACATTGTACATTGTATGTATTAAATTCATGTATTAAATTGACTCTGAAAATCAGTCTGCTCTTCGGCTTTTCTCTCACACCCTTACCGTGCGCTGCTTCGCTGCATGAGCACCGTCGGAACACTACAAAAACAAGCCACTAGATGGCGACTTGCTGCCTCAAGAACCTCACTTTTTCCAGAGAATTCACATTTTTGTTGCCATTGACGAGCCCATTGAAGATGTCTTGCCTTGCCTTCATTAAGGGAAAATCATTGACAAACAAATCCTTCTCATTACATGCCCCCTTGTACTGCCTGCTGGGAAGCTGCCAGTCTAACTTTGTGTTGTTCTCTCTGCCAAACAAATATGACTCTTGTCTTACAAGACAAAACTCATAGGTTGTTATGAGTGAGATTTTGTGTGCTTTCTGTAAGGTATTGCTATAAGTGGCTTTATATGATATTTATTTACTTTTCAAACCTCTAAATATCAGGACAGAACGTTAAATAATCAGCTGTTTCTAGATTATGTAGGTGACATGCATCCAGAGGGGGGCAGTAGTACCACTCATAATGCATGTTTGAGGAAAAAACCCTCTCTGTCTCTCTCTCACTGTGTGTGTGTGCGTGTGTGCATGTGTACATTTACATTAATCAATTTATTCATTTAGCAGAACATTTGATCCAAGGCGACTTACAGAAAGAGAATAACATTCAAGCTACACCACAGTGCAGGGGAGACCTGAGCTAGGAATTACGACTGCATCTGTCAATGGTATTACTAGAGGATACGAGTGCTGACATTGTAATTACCTGTCAATGTCAAAGTGTGATAGGACAAGAGAAAGTGGTAGAAAGAGGAGAGAAAGTGGTAGAACAAAGAGAGAAAGTGGCAAAGGAAGGAGGTAGAGCAGGGAAGGGAAGGGAGGGAGGTGCATGGTACTGGAGGTGTGCTAGGTTGGTGGAGGTTTAAGGAGAGGAGGTAGCGTTGGAAGAGCTGGATCCTCAAGAGCTCTTTGGAGACAGAGGGACTCCCCTGCTCTGCTGGTCCTTGGTAGGTTGCTCAGCGTTGGGGACCACACATGAAAGCAGGCTGGATGGCCGTGGGTGTGGAGGGGGCAGTGCCAGGTGATGGTCCTTGGAGGAGTGCAGTGGCTGAGGGAGGGACAGTCACAGAGCTTTTATGAGAGCTCTTTGGGTGCAGACCCAGCACTCGCTTTGTATGCAAGCACGAGTGACTTGAGTTGGGTGCTGGAGACCAGTGGAGCTCAGAGAGCAGTGGGGTCACATGTTAGCCTGACTCCGCCTGTCTACGCACCTCCGCTCAGTCTCTTTTCCCTTCAATAGTCCGTCTGGAATACTTTGATCCACTTTCGTTTACTCCGGCGAGTGCACCTCCGCCCAACAGAGGGCGTTCCCGAGAGCAATTGCAATCAAGTTTCAAGCCTGTCTTTATCATTGTGTCCCCCGTGGTTAACATATACAGTACGTCATTACCAAACGTTAGTGATTGAACTCCAATGATTTCAAACTTCAGACAAGTGTCCACCAACCAGGAAGTAAACGTTTGCCAATGAATCTAGGCCAGGCTCTCTGCGAAGTCAGAGGGTCATGGTTTTCCAGGCGATTATTAACATGTGCCCTTTTCGGCTGATTGAAGAGCCGAAGGGCTGCAGTGCTCTGGACCATCTGTAGCCACTTCACCATGATAGCCAGGGTGTGATTAGGGCTGGCAGCAGTCAAGGCGTGAGATAACCATGTTCTGTTCCAGCAGCTGAGTGGGTTGTGCTCATATGTGAATCCTATCTGGTGATGTTGATAAGGCCATTTGATTGTTATGGTTATGCAAAAGTTTCCATGGAAATTACCATGGCATGAACCAGCAATGAGCATTGCTGGGTTTCGATAGAAGTTCAACAGGCCTGTGTAATAGTCTGGCTGTAAAGGTTCAGTCCACTTTACCCTATATATATCAGGTGACCCGTGTGTGCATTGCCTTGGTTGGGGAAGATCATTGACCAACAAGTCCTTCTCACGTTATGCCCCCTTGCCTGGTCAGAAGCTGCTAGTCTGCTAGCTAGCTGCTAGCTGTGTTGTTCTCTTTGCAAAACCAAATACGACTCTTCTATTACAGGGTTGTAGAGAGTGTTTGAAAACACTATATACAGCGCCCTCCACAATTATTGGCACCCCTGGTTAAGATGCGTTAAAAGCCTTAAAATATTTTTTTTTTTTATTGTAGAAGCATACTCTCACACTGAAAATTGTAGAAACATGTAACCTTCAACTGAAGAGAATTTTAAGGTGGGAAAAAAATCCCTGACTGAGAAATAATTATTCTTCATAAAATCACCTGTTCCACAATTATTGGCACAACAATTCCTAGGAAATAAATGTAATTAAAGTATTTCTGTCATTTCTGTCATTTCTACAGTAGTTTACAAAGTCAATCAGAGTATGTAGGAACATTTAATTAGTAACTCTTAACATCCTGTTTCCCTGGGCTATCAATATGACGTGACACAGAGGCCATTTCTCTTCAACATGGGAAAGACAAAGGAACACACTGTTCAAGTATGGCAGATGTGTGTCGACCTTCACAAGTAAGGCACACCTGCCCATATCTATGGTCAGAGGAATCGTTAAGAAGTTTAAAACAACTGGAACAGTGGTAAACAAGCCTGGAAGAGGATGCAAGTTTATTTTGCCACCACGCACAGTGAGGATGGTAAGAGAAATAAAAAAAATCTCCAAAACTCACTGTTACAGAATTGCATCAAATGGTTGCATCTTGGGGTCACAAAGTCTCCAAAACAACCATCAGGCGCTATCTACATGCCAACAAGTTGTTTGGGAGGCATGCAGGGAAAAGAACCTTTCTCACTCAAAATCATGAGCACAAACGTGTGGAGCGGTACTGGGCCTTCAATTGGGACCGTGTGCTTTGGTCAGATGAGACAAAGTTAGAGCTTTTTGGCAACAAACACTCTAAGTGGGTCTGGCGTAACAAAAAGATTTATGCAGAACAGCACCTCATGCATTGCCCACTGTGAAGTATGGGGGAGGATCGGTGATGCTGTGGGCCTGTTTCTCTTCCAAAGGGCCTGGGAACCTTGTTAGGGTGCATGGCATCATGAATGCTTTGAAATACCAGGACATTTAAAATCAAAATCTGGTGGCCTCTGCCCGAAAGCTGAAGATGGGTCGTCACTGGGTCTTTCAGCAAGATAATGACCCTAAACATATGGCCAAGTCTACACGGAAATGGTTCACCAGACACCGTATCAAGCTCCTACCATGGCCATCTCAGTTCCCAGACCTCAACCCCATTGAAAACCTGTGGGGTGAGTTGAAGAGAAGAGTGCAGAGGAGAGAACCCAGGTCGTTGGATGATTTGGAGATTTTGTGCAAAGAGGAATGAATGGTCGAAGATCCCTCTTTCTGTTTTCTCTAATCTTGTGAAACATTATAAGACAAGATTAGGTGCTGTTTTATTAGCAAAAGGGGGTTGTACAAAGCATTAACATCAGGGGTGCCAATAATTGTGGCACACATGATTTTATGTAAAATAATTATTTCTTAATGTGGGATTTTTTTCCTTCTAAATAAATGCACTTGTATTAAAGGTTGGATTGTATGCTTTTTTTCATTGTGGTCCTATATTATTTGGGGGAAAAAATGAATTTATTAGAAGCTAAAGAACACATCTTAACCAGGGGTGCCAATAATTATGGAGGGCACTGTAGTTGGTGCACGCCTCACACTTCTAAACCTATCAATCCAGCTTTGTGGAAAAAGTGACGTGTGAACTTCCCGCACACTGTAAATGGGGAATGAGCCTTGTAAGACCCAACAAATCGGAAAAAAGAGGGCACCAAACCAATCAGTGCAATATCCTACTGTCAATCAGGCCACAGTTCAGGCATTATGTGCGCAGGGAGACTGCGGAGGACGCTGAAGTGGACAAAGGTGGGTGGCCAAAGCTCTACGAGCGAAATTTCCGAGAAGTCCACAGCACAGTTGACCCCTAAAAGTTTCTTTCACAGGGTGAAGTCAGCAGAGCTGCAATGAAGACACGGTTAACAACATCCAGTGAAACTCCGAGCACTTTCAGCACATGCGACAATTCAATCCAATGAATCGGCCCTTTAATCAGACAAAATAATCACATTACGTCATGGAAATAATTCAGATTTAACCATTAAATCAATGAAGTTAGTTCATGTTTCAGCTAATAACCTTATGCCACAATGCTTCAATTGGCTGACATATGTGATTGTGAGAGTATTTAGTGTGTGTGATGGCAATCAAAATCGCACAAAAGTAATGTGCATTCAAGAGTGTCTGAGGAATACAACATCAATTCCCATGTGTCCACCTAGCCTAAGATGTTTTTAATTACTGAGTGAAAGCCCATTCGGGAAACTGATACAAACATTCCTCACTCTCACCTGACTTCATCAAATATGCATGCAGTAGAAACATGAGAGCAAAGCGTGTACGCTTCTCTCTTTGTGTGTGTGTGTGTGTGTGTGTGTGTGTGTGTGTGTGTGTGTGTGTGTGTGTGTGTGTGTGTGTGTGTGTGTGTGTGTGTGTGTGTGTGTTTGTGTGTGTGTGTGTGTTTCTGTGCGTGCGATGGAGTCCTAGAGTATTTGGGACGAAGCCTCCATTTAAGATGTCTGACTCATCGCAACCCATAAGTCATACGGCCCACCACACGAAGGGCATCTTTAATTCATGAGCTTTTCACTTTCCTGTGGCCTACTCACACACCCAGTCACTCTCCTGCACTCACACTTCCTTGATTAGTAACCTCTGATTACAGGACATTCAGTCTGTGTGTATGTCTGTCTGTCTGATTCTCTTGCCTGTCATTCTCTTTTCTGTCTGCTATTGTTGTTCACTGTTTTTCCATATTAATGTTTATCATGATATGTGAACCTCTTGAGAAATAAAGACCATAAAGACATTTCTGATGGCAGTTAAAAGCCTGTTAGATGAAAAAGGCTGTAGTCCGTATAATGAAGTTGTTGAAAATATTCAAAACACAGAAGACCATAACATGAATATTCTGAAAGGTAGTATAGTTGAAATACAGGCACACAAACACACAGACATTGGCCTGGTTTCCGAGATTCGTTAAGAAGCTCTTAAGTGCTAAGAACTTCTTTGGAGCGTTCTTACAGTAGAACGTTCTTAGAGGGTTCCTAAGAAGTTCTTAGCACTTAAGAGCTTCTTAACGAATCTGGGAAACCCGGCCATTAACATCCCCCCTCATAGGCACGCACACACACACACACACACACACACACACACACACACACACACACACACACACACACACACACACACAGTCACACATAGGGATGGACACAAATACATCAAAATGTATTTCCAAATAAAATACCAAATACCCACCTAAAACAATTATCAAAATAAGCTACAAAATACAGCAGACAAAACATTTATCAAAATGAAATACTGTATTTTTGCATTTTCAAAATACTACAAAATACTTCTTTCTAAAAGCCTTTTTCGTCTATCCCTTCACTTGTACACTATCTGGAAAAACAGCTGAAAGCAAGAGACTCCTTCCATAATCAGTCATTAGATTAGATATGGTGAGTTTCATCACAGTGTACAACCTCTATCAATGTAAAAAAAAAAGTTAAAATAAAAAAACAGGTTGTCACATCAATACTGTAAAACAGAAAAAAGAAAGGAAAATTGCAAACTTAAGTGTTGCGATATAAGCTTTGTGCTGTCCTTGTGTAAACTAGTGGTGTCTCCTCAGTTGATGCCTTTAGGCACATTTAACTTATCAAACAGTGTTGCATTCAGACGACACCCATGGGGCCTGATGATGGTATTGAACCTTACAAAAAAGGTTTTTGATGAGGGTTACTGGTCCAAGGATGGCAAGTCCTTTCTTTGGTGCTCTAGAAAATACACTGCATGTTTTGTGTTGTGAGTGCAATATGCAGAGAGTGGCATCACAGGGGCTTGACTATGCTTAGGTGCCACAGACAGAGATGTCGTGCTCCTGTAACTTGCATTGTGTTGAACCGCAGCGGTTCAGCCCTGCACACGCCCAGACTCGAACCCGCGAAACAGCAGCACCACGGATCGGGAGTCGAGCGCGCTAACTAGGCTACTAGCTTTCATGCCAGCAGCGCTCTTGAGGCGTCGGGGAGTGAGGTTTACCAACGTTCCACACATACAGCTAAGCAGGCTGGCATCTTATCTGTTATACCACACTTGCTGCACAGTCATGTTGGAATAGCTGGGCTTGGTCCCTTAGTTCCACTGAAAGGAAATCTGAATGCTTCAGCATCCAGGCATCCCAACCTGCAAAAAGTCATTTCAGGGAGGTATCCCTACCCCCCCCCCCCCCCCCCCCCCGCAAAAAAAAAAAAAAAAGAAGACAGGCTATAGCCCAATGCACTTCTAATCATGTAAGAATATGTAGATTACTTTATGGGCTGCTTATAGGCTACTATTAATGTAAACGGCTTTTATTCTTATTCCATTGCAACTTTAAACAGGTCTGAATGATATGCACTTGAAATGAAACCTATTGATACGGTTCGGGAGAAGAGATATAATCCCGCTCACACTGGAAATGTATTGGTTGACTTACCGAAACATGCCAATCAGGATGCTTCATGAGACACACACGCACACTATCACACACATGAACAGTCTCTCGCTTTGCCTCTATGTCGTGTGAGCGCTACACAGATGCTGTGCGCGGTTTTGAGCACAGTCTGTGTCGTGTGTGCGCGATCTTGCCTGCTCGCTCTAGATTCCGGGAGATTCTAAGTAATTTGCGGGCATCAGTGAGTCGCTATTAATATGCGGGAGACTCCCGGAACTTCCGGGAGACTTTGGATGTCTGAGCATCAACCAAGAGTCCAACATGACTGAGCAAGGTCCGTAAGGACAGAGTTTGGTGTGGATGAACTTGATTGGCCTCCACAGAGTGCAGTACCTTAACCCAATAGAACACCTTTGGGCAGAGATTAGAGCAGAGACTGAGAGCCAGTCCAACATCAGTGTGTGAACTCACAAATGCTGTTGTTGAAGAATGGTCAAAAAATTCCATAAACTCTCCTAAACCTTTCCAGAAGAGTTGAAGCTGTTATAGCTGCAAAGAGTGGACCGACATCATATTGAACCCAATGGATTGGGAGGTCACCTAAGTTATATGAGTCAAGGCAAGTGGCCCAATACTTTTGGTAATATAGTGTAGTGTATAGATAGATGTCATCACAGCGTCTCACAAAGTATTTTACAGTATTTTGAAAATACAAAAATACACAACGCTGAAGTATTTTGATACAAAATACAAAGGCATTTTCATCATCTCAATAAAATACAAATTACAAAATAGTATTTTGCATTTGAAATACGTATTTCAAATACATGTATTAGAAATACTGCCCATCCCTGGTCACACACACACAAACACACCAAGTAAGATGGGTTCACTATAACATAAGCATGCTTACTGAAAATTTGGCAAATTGTCCAAATCAAATATCTGCGCAGATTGTCCACAGGCAAACTCAAAAGCTAAGGACATGGACTTACAGTAAATTGCAGTAGATGATATTTAACTTGACCTGTCCCTCCCACTTGATTGACTTGAATTGTTGCATGCCGCAAATCCATGGGGTCATTGTCTTCAGTGTACATGTAACAGCTGTGCTGCTACAACCTTGTTACGGGTTTATGTCACTGTATCAAAGAGTAATAAGTGTGTACCAACACAGTTGATAAATGTAACAGCTGCACTGCTACACCTTTGTTACTCTTTGATACTGTGGAATAAACCTGTTAAGTGTACCAGTTAATTACTTGCATGCACATATGACATGTATGTTGTGTCTTTGATGTCTTGGAACATGTCTGCCATTACCCTATGTAGCATATCAACTGTGTTGGTACACACTTATTACACTTTGAAACAGTGGCATAAACCCGTAACAAGGTTGTAGCAGCACAGCTGTTACATGTACACTGAAGACAATGACCCCTTGACTGGAGCTAAGAATGGTTTGTATATCAAATCTTTCATGACCAGATTTACCCCATCCAGCAGGTCTCAGGTCAGCCCTTTGCCTCTGATGAAAAATGTGGGCAAATTCGCAAAGTTTTGTAAAAACACTCAGTATTACAATGTAACAACTATATGTAGGTACCCACAAATACATAATGCAAGTACAATGATAGTACCTGATAGTACATGTTGTTACACAGGTTGTAGCCTACCACTGTTCCTAATTAGGTACACTGTAACAGCGACACCCTAAACTAAAGTGTTACCCTGATATTCGTATGTTGCTTTGGACAAAAGAGTCTAACGACAGGGTACATACCATTACCATAACCATAACAATATGCCACACAACGTCTTGTGCATGCCATGGTTCTTTCCAAACTGGACTATTCCAATTCATTGTCAGCTGGCCTACCTGCTTGTGTAGTGAGACCATTACAGATGATTCAATACAGTGGCACATCTGATCTTTAAGACACACATATTAACTCCTCTTTAAGTTACTCTTTATTGGCTTTCTATAGCCAGAATTACATTAAATTCCTTCACTCTGGTCTATGGCATACGCTAAGAGCCACAAACACAAGCACATATTGTGTGCTAAGTGAAGGGAAGCTGAAGCTAGAAGGGACTGGACAGTTCTAAAATTCTTGACATACCACACTCTATGCTTACGTCTAATAAAAAAAAAACAAGCTTTCTAAAAATACGCATATTACACAAGTGGGCAAAACCCACTAGGTAAGAGTGACGAACAAAAATAGAATGGGATGTTTGGTTTGCACATCTGTTTCATATCTTTTCCTCTTTAGAAATCGCTCAGTTGGTTTTAAATGGGATTTAGACATTCCTGGCCTCTTAGAGCCTAGGTTTCCCAACACGCTGTTTCATTCCCTTTCTCACTCACTCTCTCTCTTCACCGTCTACTGCCAAAAGTCACAGATTTTTGGAGCCAACCCTGTCTATCAGGCACCAAATGCCTGAGCTTCACATCGCTGTTAAACGCCATTTGATCCTGATCCTGACCCAACAACATCTCAAGAGGAAGCGAGACCCTCATAAAAACAAATACTGCAGAGAGTTCCGACACAAACCAAGCATGTTGCCTCAAACTGATTGTAAATCAAATCTCCAGTAAGATCAAAGGTGCCTTTGGGAGCATATATATACAATAAGATATTAATTTATTCACACTTACAGTAAATCATTTTGGCTGAAAGCTTCTGCCAATTTGCCAAAGCCCTGATACAATCATTACTCACTGGCTTGATGTCTTCATCTTAAATTCTGCAATTCCATATTAGGGTTTATATCTCCCTGTTCATCTATGATGGTGAGAGGCAGACGTCAGAGATAAGAGGGTTTGTATGGATCACTTGTAAGTTTTGGGAAATCAGCGGACAAAGTCTCCTAACTGCAGGAAAAAAAAAAATCATGGCCTCCCCGAATCCTAGCTGAGTGCGTCGTCTAGTCCTTGCTCTTACGCACTCTCACAATCCCAGGGGAGCTAAAGAAAACCTCGCTGTTAGGAAAGGCAGGAAACACACACACACACACACACACACACACACACACACACACACACACACACACACAATGACATGTGTTGCCTGACTCTGCATGTAGCTTTGAGACAATACTCAAGTACCTGCTCCCAAAATAGTAACACGATCACATAACTGCATATTTCTCCAATTTTCAACATTGAGTTCCAGTAAGCTTCACATTTACCATAACTGACCAGGCAGATATGAGCTGGAAAAATCATAGAAAGTAACTTGTTGACCATGTACTGGCACAAGGGTAGACTTTTCTGCAAACACATGCACATACTTGCACGCAAACACAAAACATTTCCAGTTACCCACATACAATAACACATTCACAACGCAACCCTATGACCCTGTACTGTGTCTCTGTGTGTGCAAACGGGACCATGTTACACCCATCTTCTTTGGTACATTTTTGGTACAAGTTTGAGTGTGTTCTTGTTCATGTAGGCCTGGTTCATGCATGTGCATGTGTACATATAACAAGTTTGCTTGTGTTTGAGGGAGCGTCTTTCAGTGTGCACTATATCATATGACTGAATGGCAGAGATAGGTTTCAGAGATTGAAAAACATGCGTCTAGTCCATAAGCTTGATGGCATCTTCTGGTGGAACTGGGCCTCCATGAGGGGACTCTGTATGTGATCTAATCTGATTAAAGGCAACTATTTGCAAAGCTGTATATGCTTTTAATTATATGGTATAGTATCTATGAATTCATTCCTGTCAGATGACTCTTATTGTGGCTGTCACATCTCATCTAGCTTTAATGATACACCAATGTGCAAAGAAATGAGATGCATTTGAAAGAGTAAAGGAATGGAGAGCAGTCCTTTATATGTACTCAGATGGCTGCAAACCTGTTTGAAATCGTTTGGACAAGGGTATAGGCAAAATCGCTCCCCTCCAAGATGACTGGGAAGCTCACTGGTCCACTTCCCGACAATCCCATTAAAGTGGTCATGGAGCGAGAAGGTCAGAGGTCAGGTTGTAACCGTGGCAACGGGAACTCGGAAGGGCAAGATGGGACATGCATTAAAGATGTGGTTCAGTTCTCCCAGTGTGACGTGACAACATAATGTGTGAAGGGAAGGAGGGCCGGAGAGGGAGAGGGGCCATGGGGAACTTCAATAATCACAGAGCATCTGCAAGGTGATCGGTGAGTCACAGATCCGGGAATACCCGTACAAAGATACTCTCCTCATTTAATTATGAATGCATATGACCATATGCACATGCACACACACACACACACACATACACACACACACACACAACCACACAAAATCCACACTTTATGTGCATAAAAACAACCAAAAAATTTAGAAAAGCTCTAAAAGGATACGTCTTTATGCGTTTTTCTTTTTTCTTTTTCTTGGTTTATCAGCTATTGGATTGAATAAAGAGCATTGGATGCACACTCAGACACATCTTCAACTAGTCTAGTCTAGGAGTATCAGCACGAGGGGCATGGCTGTGGTTAAATGATCCTGTCTATACCAAAGCAACCGTGTGGGCATGTCAAAGACATGCCCACGAAAAAGGTTGATTAAGGTTGCACAAGCATTCTTTAGGCAAACACTCAAAATCAATATTCTGAGCCCGAGTTCGGTAGAAATATACTGTAGGTAGCAGGGGGCTGCGTCATGGTGGGCGAGATTTTTCCAGTGAAGAGAAATTGAATAAACTATTTTGCTTTGTCTTGAAGCGTAAATATAACCATTGTTTTGGACATATCATGTTTCAGGACCATTTATACTGACGTAACTTATACTAACTTTTTGGAGCTTGGGCTGTCCAAAGAGACGGCATTGTTTACAGTGTATTCAGGGCACCGACAGCTAGCGGATGGTGAGGTGGTGTTTGCTGTATGTGATTAAAACAAATGTTTTAGCTTAGAAACCACAATACATTGTTTAGAGCACCTTTAACATTGACATTATAAATTGAAAAAGTACAACTGAAATTGCATGAAGCCAGTTGGAAAAGAGTTGTGCTAAGCACAATGTATAGCTTATGATAAAGATTCATCTGTAAAGTTTCCAAACATATACCATTATACCACCATAATAAAGTATAAAAGATGAAGTGTATTCACCAGATAAAATAACTGGGTAGACCCCTGTCCCTTGCAGTAAAATATGTATGGCTTTTTATTGGCTTGAGTTCAAAACATGTTTGTCACAGATTACTGAAGGGATACACAAGCAAGCCGCATGTTCTGGCACCGGAAGCGCGTGCGTGTTTGAGTGTGTGTGTGCCGGGGAGGTGTGTTTTGTTGACATCGCTTCAGTGCCATGGGGCTACATGGAGAGCTGAGGTTTAGATGATTCACTGATGAGTCAACAGCTATCAGCTATATAAGAGAGAGCCCTACTGATGGAGCCTAAAGTTGACACAAGCCCTCCACCTCAGAGGTAAGTCCCACTCACCCTCTCCTCTTCTCTCCTCTCCTCTCCTCTCTCCTCTCCACCTTACTCTACTCTACTTTACAACTCAGCTCAGATGCTCATCTAAGGTGCCATGGTTACTATATCAGGGAGTCCAAGTATCAAGATGAGTCAGGAGGATTTGAGATGAGGATATTGGTAGTTGGGGTTCACTGAACACAGTGCTTTTGAGATAATCATTGAACTGATCATCACAATATTAGGTTGAAGTACAGTTGACATTTTTTCAATGTGTTGTTGTTGTTGTTGTTGGTCCTGCCTATGATTGTGCCATGGAAGCAGTTGTTGTTTTTTCCTTTGTTTAATGGAAAATAATAGGCAGTGGAGAAAGCTGATTCCTTTTCTTTATATAATTGAGTGGCTAAATCAGATATCAAATATCAGTTGACCAGTACCTGCTGTGCCCTTGGCAACCTAATGCTAGAGACTGTGATGAGGCTGAGATGAGGACACTAGTGAGAATGATGTCAGCAAAGAAAATAAGTGTTGCATCAGGACCACATAGTAATGGTAGAAGAAGAATCTGAATAATTCACTTCATTCAAAATGTCAACATGTCCTTCCAATTATGATCCAATGATTTAGAAATAAGAGTGTTTACAAATAAGATGACATCACATTGTGTTAAACACATTGTTACTTGAAAGTGAAATGGTTTGTCAGGTCAGATTGTGTTTTCATGAACAGTGTAGTATAACAAGAATGTTTTCCTCTCTCCTCAGGTATTATATCGCTCTACTCACAAACATCTACAACCCGAGGAATAATGTTCAGTTCTTTCACCCTGCTCTTGCCCTGTCTGATGGCGGTGCTGCCATCATGCCATGGAAAACCTTTACCAGCGGAAATCAATTGGAGGAATCCGATAATTACTATCAGCAAAAGAATTCAAAAAGATATTGAGGAGGTATGACCATGACCTCATCCACATCCTATACTTGTAATAACTCAATAATTATCATGTTGTCTGATGTGCTTTGGGTGGATTGGCAATAGCGAAATTGAAGGAAATACCTGAGCTTGCAAATCAGTAAGAGCAGACAACTGAAATAGTCAGGTAGAATCATATATACAGTGAAAGAGACAGATTGTTTGGCTTAGCACCACAATTGCTGGATCTCACATAGTCTTCTAAAATTTAGCAAGAAATGCTCCTTTTCATGCATATCCAAATTATTTTGTATCTCCTGTTAATACATGTTTTCCATTGTGCTGTGCATTGTCCGCATTGTATCCTTTTTTATTAATATGCAGACCATTATATGGACACTGACCTTTCATATCTTATCCCACAGAACCCCATGTCCAATGGACTCAGTATCAATCTCCCAGACCAGGTCCCAGGTACCAAGCCCATTCAGGGCCTGGGGTCAGCTATCGAGTCCCTAACGGCCTTTGAGAGGATTACAGACACCCTGTGGGGTTCCCACCATCAGCTCTCTGTAGACCTCAACAACCTCGTCGGCAGCCTCCGTAACTACATGGTGAGGGTACTGCAGTGCCCTACCAGGAAGCCGAGCTCATTCGAGGACTTGGACAGCTTCCTGAAGAGCAACCAGCAATACGTCATGACCTTGCGTCCAGCAGTTCTGCGGAGGCTGAGGGACTACATGAACAAACTCCTGTCAAATCTGAATACACTTAGGACATGTTAAACACAGCTGGCATGTGACAAAGGCATTTTATTTGATTTATATTGTGATATTTAAATAATTATTATTTATTTGTTTACATTTGTAAAGTGTTTTACAAATGTATTGTAACAGACAGTCTAGATCTTACAGGTCTGTACAGTGGGAGGTGGGCTAACTGTTAAACCTGAGTCCCTTCTCTTGGTTTTAAGGATGGACCAACCACATGTACTGTCAACTACTGCAACTGCAATACACATCATTAAGTTATCATCTTAGACGGTCACAATCTTGTTATGCTCTTTTGCACATTGTGCTGGCACTATTGTCCACGGAAAGGCAAGCTCCAATTCCAGTGGCATGCAAAGGTACTGGACAGCATATGAATGTACTCTATTTATGAATGCCTTCCTAAGTTCAGAAGACACACACCACACAATGTCGTCAAATTCATCATCAGTATTAGTATCTGTTGTAGTCCTTAAACTTTTCAGGACATTTTGTATATTTCTGATGTTTGGCCATTTCTAAAACTGACTTTTATATGACCTGTTTTGTTCCACACCTTTCAGACCACACGGTTGCCTTTTTTATACAAATAAATATGTATTTTGTATGTATTTTCCATATATTATGTATTTTTTATAAACAGTATTGTACAGGATACAAAATAAAGCTGTTTTGCAAGTAACTTGGAGTGTTTATGACTTTGTTGATATTACACAATTTTAGATTACACACAAAACGTCCTACCTGTACACAAACAGTCACACCTACACAGAGACCTATTTGTCCATCCACCTCCAGCTTCTCCTTGACCCATCCATCCACTCACTATTTACAGGCTACTTTTCAAGCACAAAGATCCAAATGCACACACTCCACAGTCCACACGGAATACCACTGGCAAATTACCAGGTTATTTACTATATTCACATTAAACACACATCTTGAGGCAGAGATAAACACACACACACACTGTCTCTAGGTTGTATATCCTTCTGTACTGACTGACCAGCTTTCACTGAGTGTGCGGTGATGTCAGTCTTTCCAGAAATCGGTCACAGCCCCCTGCCAGGAATTCTCAGGCCATTGATTTCATCAGTCAGGCTGCCCTGCTTGAACTTCAACAGAATGTGTCCTGTGACCAAATGTTTTATATATATATATAAAAAAAAAAACAGTAGCAGGTTTGTATATATTTCTGTGGTTGCGAACAAAACTTACTGTATAATGTATATTCCTAAAGACTACTCCATACTGTGTTTGGGCTACATGTTTTTGTTCTGTTTTTTTTTTCTTTTCTTTTTTTCGCCTTGTCACAAATCTGACACTAATACTATGCAATTTCTACCTAAGATGGGATTCATGAATGAATTGCAGAGGACACCTTGATTGTTGTCTGACTGCATGTTATACCTTATTCTGGGAAGCACATACACATACTGTACATGTTTTTTGGAAGCATACCAATACCCAGTCTGCTTGGAAACTTGGAGTATTAAATATCACTAGCCTGGGCTGGCTATGAGCCATAAACCAGATTCTGAACATGAAGGTTATGGACAGTCAGTGCATGTGCATGCGAGTGCTACATTTGTCTTGCAACATGATGTCATTCTCGAGTCAATACTAGTGAAAACCTTCCTAGGTTACTGAACCCAAGTTGGAAATGAAACAGACCCTGTGCCTTTTAGAGCACAGTGGGGAGGGGTGGGAAACGTGGGCCGGTCTCAGGGTCTTAGTGTTTGGGCTCAATAAATAAATGGGGTTTCCACCCGTTCAATAGACCTCTGAAGTTGGTCAACAAAAAAGCTATCTTTGTCCACATTAGGAGATCCGGTGATTTCCTATGAGAACATAACATAGGGATTCTGAATAATCACACCTGTTTACTCTACTGGGGATGAAGAAATCGAAATGCAGATGTTTTCCTCTACACACTTTTGTCCTTTCCCTTTGAGTGGATAATGTGATCTCCGGTAGGTTAATAAAGCACATTTGGATTTTTGCTACCACTGACCTAATTTGCAATGCAATTTACCATAGGTAGTTAGCTTCAATTAACACCCGGATACGGGGAAAGATGGCAGCTTTGGGTACGTTTTGAGGGCGAACTTTAGAGGTCTTTTCCATGACAGTAGGCTATGTCATTTAGCTGATGCTTTTCTCCAGATTTTTTTTTTGGTAGTATGGCCACTTCAACCTCAATGGTACATGTCCCTGAGCGACTTTCAGTGAATTAGCAGGTTAGTTCTTATCCAAAGCCACTTACTATGAACTGACACTTTGGGCCAGATTCCGAACACCAGACCATCACCGCCTGTTCCACTTACAATAAAAACATGCATAACTGTCAACCATGGTCCCTGTACAGTAGCCAGTGTAGAAGCCTGCACAAGGCAGACAGCCTCATAAAAAGGCAAATTTCTCCCCTTGAAGGTTGAGCCAAGGTGTGCATTTCATCAGAGCTTGGTGATGGCTCCATGAGTATAAAATGACTGCAGTTTGTTGGGCCATATTGGCAAAAACACATCTGCAGAACTGCAGTGAAAGGGAAATGCATTCGCAAAAGATGAGGTCACCGTGTTTTCAAGAAGTTGTTTCAACATTTATTTTACAAATGAGTCGATGATCTGAAGCAAGTTCAGCAGAGGTACTTACAGCACTGCACTGTAAATTCATGTTTTAAGCAGATGTTGACAACATCCCTCACCCACCACTAAAAAAACTGTTTCTACAGTAGCATTGCTCAGCCTGCTTGTTCGGTGAGACATTTTGCACAGATGGTAGTAGTCAGCTGCTCTTAATTGTACTGGTGTGTATTGGCCAAAAGGTCTGAGAAAGTGCTGACAATATTCTTGTAAATGAGCAAGAAAGACTAATAAAACTTGCAAACTGACCAAAACAATTTCCCTCTCTCTAGGTTCAACAACATCCTGTCCATCTTGCCTGGGCTCTAAGTAAAATTCCATGACTTTCCCTGACAAAATCTGAGATTTCAGAGCAGGCGCATCACATCCTAGTCTTTTACTTTTTTGAGTGGGATACGAGTTAGTGAGCATAGAAAAAAAACACTAACCACTCACTCAGGCAAAAACTAATGGATAAACATCAATGCTGCGTGCTGCCGGAATTCCAGATCTGGAAATTACTTTACAAAAATTCCATGACGAGTGGGAAGCCTGTTCACGTTTGGCTTTTTTTTTTCATCAGGAACCCCTCCGCTGGCATTATGCTCTCATAATTCCCGTCCATTCACGTTGCCATAACTTTATGTTCTGTTATCTCTAAATAGAGGCAGCTCTTGCCACAGATTTGACAACAAGGCTTACTACCCCTTCCCCCAGTCTCTCTGTGCAATCACAGATTCATTAGAACACCTGCCTGGCAACCTGCCAGGACAGTCCCTGGCTTCCCTGACCGGTTTAAAGTTCAGTCCCGGAATAGGAATTCAACATGACATGTAATGAATGCTGCCTGACCTATTACAAAACTTGGTTTGTAAAAAATACTTTACAATTAAAAACTTGAACATGTTACTGTTATTTATCATTGGAATGTAAAATACCTACATGCAGATATCTTAAAGGGATATTCCGCCATTTTTAGAAATACGCTCATTTTCCACCTCCCCTCGAGCAAAACAATCGATATTTACCTTGTTCCCGTTCATCCAGCCATTCTGTGAGTCTGGCGATACAACTTTTAGCTTCAGCCTAGCATAGATCATTGAATCGGATTAGACCATTAGCTTCTCGCCTGCTAGCTTCATGTTTAAAAGTGACTAAGATTTCTGGTAATTTTCCCATTTAAAACGTGTCTCCTCTCAAGTTAGAAAGTGCAATAAGACCAACTGAAAATGAAACCTGGTGTTTTTCTGGGCTGATTTGACATGGAACTACACTCTCATCTGGCGTAATAATCAAGGCAACTTGCAAACGTACCATAGGCGCAGTGATATCGTACGCAGCATCTGAAAATAGTCCCCATAGACAACAAGCAGTAGTAGTGCCAGTAGGTTGCAACTTGCCTTGATTATTACGCCAGATGAGAGTGTAGTTCCATGTCAAATCAGCCTAGAAAAAAGCCAGGTTTCATTTTCAGTTGGTCTTATTGCACTTTCTAACTTGAGAGGAGACATGTTTTAAATGGGAAAATTACCAGAAATCTTAGTCACTTTTAAACATGAAGCTAGCAGGCGAGAAGCTAATGGTCTAATCCGATTCAATGATCTATGCTAGGCTGAAGCTAAAAGTTGTATCCCCAGACTCACAGAATGGCTGGATGAACGGGAACAAGGTAAATATCGATTGTTTTGCTCGAGGGGAGGCGGAAAATGAGCGTATTTCCAAAAATGGCGGAATATCCCTTTAAGTATCAGACCAAAATAATGTACATGAATTATAAATGCAAGCCACAGTCACTTAATAATAATAATAATAATAATAATAACAATAATACTAAGCAATTCAGAGTTGCACTGTCAATTAACACTTAAATAATCGGCATAACAAGAATCTCCATGAGTTTCTAATAAAAAACATTGTTTTATTTTTTTTTTCCTGCAAATGATTCCAATTTACAGGAAGATGAGTCTCTGATAATCCTCAAAAACAACTTGGCATATGAACATGTGACACAGGAATCTTAAAGCTCACTCACCCTCTCACACACACACACACACACACACACACACACACACACACACACACAGACAGACATACAGACACACTCACTCACTCACTCACTCACTCACTCACTCACTCACTCACTCACTCACTCACTCACTCACTCACTCACTCACTCACTCAGCTGCTGAACCACTTGCTTTTCTTAATGACTTGGGTTTTGTTGCTGCTGCCCATTAATTTCCTCTTGTACTGTTCCACCAGGCTATCGAATCGCTCATCCTCCTTATTCCTGAATCTGTTTTTGCCTGACTTGGCACTCTAAGGGGGTAAAAAACAACATATCAGTCATAAAACACGGAGACAAAACAACACGTTAATTAATGTGACTCAAAGTCTCTAAAACCCACATAAAAAGATGCTTTGAATCATCACACATACATTACCAGTTGAGATAAACATCTTGGCTTTTGACACACCACAGAGAAGGAAAAAAAAAAGCCCCCGCACCTGTTTCTTAGGCTGGCTGACTTTCTCCAAAGAGCGCACAGCCAGCTGTTCCTTCCTGGTGGGCCCCTTCTTCGCAGTCTTGGGCTGGACTGGCGGCCGTTTCCCCTTGTCTCGTTGCCTTTTGGGAACACAAACGAGAATATCTTTAGCTCACTTTTTTGATTTCAGCATCAATCTTGTTAACATGAAATGCACTGTTAAAGGAATACGCCACCCAAAAATTAAATTAAGCTAGTCTCGGTCACCCCCAGAGTTAGAACAGTGAAAAAAACCCGGTTAAAATCCGTCCGGGCATTCTCCTGCTTTGGGAGCAGCGATGCTAGCTTTAGCTTAGCACAGTTGCTGTAGAAGAAGGGTGTCAGTGAGCACGTCCTCCAAAAAAGTGACCGAGACGTCTACATTTTTTTCTAAATATATCTTGGGAGCCGTGTGTTCAAAACGAGTACAAATCATAATGCAAAATCGAACGAGACTATTACCTGGGCAGATCTTTACTTGGAACTATATTCTGCCTCATCGCCGACGAAGCACCGCTAGCTAGGCGCAAAGTTCTCACGTAGCAGTCTTGTAAACTCCCAACTAGATTCGACTGGAACTTCACAAGTGGTGCTACGTGAGAACTTTGATGGTTATTTCTTCCCTGTACCCATTCTTATTGAATGTGTGTCTTTATGCAGGTTTTTAACACTGAATAGACATTGTTCATCTGACCTAGCAACAGTAAAATAGGAATGCAGGACTTGACAAAGGTGAATGGTCATGAGATTTGCATATCAATGGTAAATATGTGGACACACAACAGATCTCCTTCAAAACATTCTAAAACAACTGCTTTACCCTGTGGCGGGGTGGACAAGTGTGAAATCATGCGAGCTGATACCTGATCTTGGGGCCTCGTTTGGAGGGCAGAGGGAGGACTTTGCGCCGCTTCTTGCCATCAGCCAGCTCCACCTGCTCCACCTCGGGTGTGGTCCTGAAGCCCGAGTATTGGCTGCCGCTGGCCTCGTCTTGCCCCTGGCCTTTCCTCTTCTGTGGGCTCCTCTGCTGCTGCTGGGGTTGTTTGGGGTGCTGGTTCTGCTGCTGCTGTTTAGGGTTCTGCTGCTGCTGCTGCTGCTGCGGCTGTTTGTGTTTCTGCTGCTGCTGCTGCTGCTGCTGCTGCTGCTGCTCTTGCTGTTGCTGAGGCTGTTTGTGCTTCTGCTGCTGCTGCTGCTGCGGCTGTTTGTGTTTCTGCTGCTGCTGCTGCTGCTGCTGCTTCCATGGTCCTTTGGCTGCTGTGTCTTCTTGGTTCTCTGTAGGCTTCCTGAATTGCTGCTGCAATGTAACAGATGTCTCCATCAACACCACTAACACAGACAGTGCTCTTACCGCGATCACTACCATAATCCCCAACTCTGGCTGTTACCTATTGCAGTAAGCAACCCAATAAAGATTTTGGATAAAGAGTTGATGACCGTAGCGATTGCGGTAAGGGTAAGAAAGTATGAAATAGATGATATTTCCAATCCCAATGACACGTGCATATATAATATATTATGCATATATATTATTATATATTATATTATACATTATGTTATACGCACTACAGGCATCTTGTTGATAAAAACTCAAAGAGGAGTCTTGGAGTTGGTGTGGCCACAATGTTAGCCCTGCCATGGATTTATGTTACTTTATGCTTTATAACTGAACTAATGTGGAAAGGTAAGATCAAGCCCAGCATCCTAATTTTTCCTATGTTTTGTTGATTGTTGCCGTGCAAACTGACCAGTTTTAACAACTTGTCGGAGCAATACGACGCTATGATGCCCACAGCTCCTTATTCAGGAGATTAGTATGACGAGATGATGAGTTATCGTATCTTACCCACAGAGGACTTAGCATGCCCCAAACTTTCTTGAAAGCTACCGCACAACTCCATATTTCACAGAAGCTACAGACAGCTTGACAGCATGAAATAGCATTTCAGAACATTTCACAACTGTTGGCAACCAATATCTGACTCTCAAATTCTGTGGAAGTTTGTCAGCTAGCCTAATATAAAACATATGCCACCCTATGACTAATACTATAAGGCATCATATGTTAGTGATACAATAGAAACAATTGTGAGTAAATTGAGGAGTAATCCAAACGTACAGGGGAAAATCCCATTCAATAGTTTTGTGTTCAGTAAACCATTTTAGCTTTGATATTAACATGTTTTGGATCATTGTGCTGCTTGATTATCCAACCAAGACCCACTTTTAGTGGCCTGGAGGAGGCAGATTGTTTCATTTAAAATGTACTGGTATTTCAAGCAGTAGGCATCAGAATCAGAATCAGTATATACTACTGTTCCAGCTATGTACAGTTTTTGTTGCCAAAAAGATCAATAATGTTCTCATCTAGATAGATAGATAGATAGATACTTTATTGATCCCCAAGGGGAAATTCAAGAATAGAATTCATCTGAATACATTTACAGGCAAGGTCCCAGTAGCATTTAGCAACTGCAGCCAATTACATTTGTAAACTAGAAAAGCACTCAGAGAGTGCAGACCTCCACCTGTATGGTTCTTCCTAGGTTGTCATACATTTGAACCTAAACGATTCAGATCGCCACCACGTGGCGTAACCATGCCATTACACCGCTAACCGAAAAACATAAACGTAAAGATAACTTTTTGAGTTATCCTGCTAACAGACAGACAAACAAACAAACAAACCCTGATGAAAACATATCCTCCTTGGCGGAGGTAATAAATGACAGGAAAGGCTATTTCCTGCTATGCCTTCTAAAATATCTATTAGCACAGAGAAAATGTCAGCAACAGTGAACAAACAGGACAACAGTGAACAGGACAAACACGGAGTGAGACTTAAAAAATAAAAAAAATAAAAAACATCTGTTGGCATACTCTTTTGAGATTTGGAGAGGCCTAGACCTAGGGAATGACAACATGTGATACAAACATCCACAATCAAATATTGTGATCCTTACGTAGGATCCTTACGTGACAAAATAATGTGTTTTCTTCTCATTATTGTGAAGAAACAATTTAAATTCAAAGTCTATACTGTCACATTTGCACACTACTACTACTACTACAGACTACCTTTTCCTGCAACAACTGAATTCCCATGATACTCCAATGCAAGAACGGAGCTAGCTTCCAGTAATGTGCAAGCTCAGCCATCATTTGGTTCGCTTCCATGTCATTGATGGTCATAACCATTAAGCAGAATTCACATCTAGAACAATAATGATAACCATAACCACAACCATAACCATAACAATAAAAGCATCCATGCTGACCAAAGATCACGATGAGTCTTGTTAATGAATGCGATGGCTAATATGTGATGGGTTCTGATTGAGCTCCAATTATACCATTCTTCATGTCATTATTGTTATAGCTTATGTGTGAATGTCATCATTCATATTAACAAGAACGGTACTAGATTATTGTTATCAATGGCCGCGTTTCCCAAACAAATTAAGAAGCTCTTAACGCCAAGATCTTCTTTGGAGCGCTCTTAAGAACGCTGTGAAAGAAAAACGCGTTTCCCAGAGTCGCTCTTAGCTTAAGAAGATCTTTCACTAAGGAGGAAACGCAAGATCGAGCTGACCCACTCTTACCAGCCTTCTTAGCGATCAAATGCTCAGTGACCATAGCCTGCCGCTAGGGGCACCTAGATTTCTAGGCTTTAGTGATCAAGATGCATCAGGAAAATGTATATCCTCCGCTTTTTTAAACAATAAAACCATTTTCAATGTTACAATGCACTCGTGGCTGTGGACCACTGGCGCAAGAAACATAGACTTAAAAAAAATATATATTGAATTACACGTTTAGGTTTTCAACACATCTGCAAATGAGTTTATAGTACTTCACATACAAAAAAACATCAACAACCCTGTGGCATTTCACAGAGGAAACAGATGTAATTGAACTCAGCTGAACCTAATCCAGTGAGGCTTCACCTGCTACTCTAGGCGTTGCCAAAGTCCGCGATGTAAAAGTCCGGTTTACATACAGTAATGCATACGTGCACCCCACTCGCAGGCCACATGGGCTGGAGGGTTACATCTTCTCGGATATATTAAAGTAGACTAGCCTACATCACATGCCTACTACCACACTATCTATAAGAGAGATGGGATGCGTCTTGCATGAGTTAATTAATGGCCTGAGCTAATAAAAAAAAAATAGGCATAGGCTATATTGATAATCACCCTGTTTGATCAGTTAGTTTGAGTTTTTTTGGCAGACTATACTGTAGGTGTAAGGAGCCGCGACCACACAGCCCAGGCTGCAGAAGTACCGCAAGGGCGCAACAAATTATCTTCAGAAACATTAATTAAGCTCACGATATTCACAACGGCCCAAAACATTAACGGTCCACGCGGGAATCCTCCCGAATCTCCCGATTAGCCACCCGGGCCTGCACACACACACACACACACACACACACACACACACACACACACACACACACACACACACACACACACACACACACACACACACACACACACACACACACACACACACACGATACATGCGTAGCCTAATTGCACCTGTAGGGGGACCACGGGGCGCTGCGTGTGACTTGTGCGCTTATAAAGGGGTGGGTGATCGATTTGCCTGGCATCGATTGATTCAGTTTCAGCACCACCGAGGTGAACAGCTCTCGTTAAGAGCTTCTTTTGAAGATTCTTTGGTTTAATCTTAAGGTCCTCCTAAGAAGGCAGTCAAGAACGCTTTTGGGAAACACCCGTATCTTAGCGCTCCATCTTAGCGATTCCTTCTTTGGAGCCTTCTTAAGTCCTTAAGAAAGATCGCATTTGGGAAACGCGGCCATTATCGTTCTTGGTGTGAATGCCACTTTTACAGTGCTCAATTACCTATTCTAGAGGGCAGATTAATTTCAGAATTTCATTGCGACACCAGCATGAGCTTGACAAAAGACCCTTTTGGGCTTTCCTGGAAGCAGCTGAGGTATGATGGCAAATTGAAATGGTTTCTCCACAGTTAATGAGTTGAAAATGCATCGCTCAGTCACATAAGGGCCCTGTTCATGTTGCACAGAATTTTTAATGACATTTTGAGTTTGTTAAGAGGGGAAAAAGGCACGATTGGATGATGCCGCCAGACCTAGCCGTGTAGCTCACTGGGAGCACTGGCCATTAAGTGCAGCTACTCCAGTTCAGTTACACCAAGTTTGGTTGGATTTTGAAAGACCAAAGACGATAACTTCAGTTTTGTCATTGTTGAGTAGGTGAAAATTATTCATCCAGCCTTTAATACCCCTTGAGACAGAGAACCTGTAGGGAGTCCCCAGATTTAAATGGGAGACCGAGCTATGAGTTATTAACATATAAGTGGAAGGAGATGCGGTAAATCTCGAATGACTATTGATCGATAGTCTGGTTCAATTGCCGGTCCATGTTGCTTCGGTTTAGGCTGGGTGAACCCTACCTGAACTTCCGGGGAATTTGAATTTCGCCCGGCAGCTCAGGCTGAATACCAGCAGGTCTACTTTCGCTGTTTCATTGCCAGAATCTTAAGCTCCAATCAGAAACGGCCATACTCTAGTCCTGGCACGCTATTGGCCGGTGACGTGACGATAACGAAACTTAAGTAGCAACGAAACGAAAGCAGCAGCCGCTGTCGCTTCTTTTTCGGAAGATGTTAAAGGCAAGTTTTCTTTGAAAACAGAACAAAAACTTGCCCTGGAACAGTTCATACAGCAGAAGGACGTGTTTGCGATTCTACCGACCGGCTTTGGTAGGCTAAAAGTTTAATTTACCAACTAGCCCCGCTCGTACAGAGTCATTTGAACGATGCACATTGATCACGCCTCTTTTGCAGTAAAATCAAAGCGCATCTTCCCTAGACTAATGTTCAATCTCAAAAGATTGAGCTTAGTATGGTGAAAACCAGACTAGCTTCGGATCAAAGCATCTGCTAAATATTA
Organism: Sardina pilchardus; assembly: GCF_963854185.1. NCBI lineage: Eukaryota > Metazoa > Chordata > Actinopteri > Clupeiformes > Clupeidae > Sardina > Sardina pilchardus. The sequence continues at coordinate 15,097,482 of NC_085003.1, read as the reverse complement.
GTCAACTTTAACTTCAGTTGCTGATGTTACATAGTGGGAGCACAGACATAGCCATACACCGACAGAAGAGGACTGGTCCCAAAATGGTCCTCTGAGGGACTCCAAACAAAAGACAGAAGCAGAGGATGAGATGAACAGGCCTATAGACACTGAGAATGTCTTGTGCTTAATGTACATTATTATAGTTCCAAACATTCTTGCAGATTTCAGGTCTTACCTTGAACTGCTGTTTACGCATTTCCTTGATCTTTAGCTTCCGCTGATCCTCCAAAGAAAACTCCACAATGGGCCTCTGAAAAGGAGGTATGACATCCAGGGTTACAACAGGTTAAAAAAACACACCAAAAGTGTAAACATTGGCATAGACTTCACCGTTAAACACTCAGACACACACACACACACACACACACATAACTTCCTCCTGCTGGGATCACTCTGATAAAACTAACATTTTGAGGTTTCAGTTACTGAGACATGTCCCCAATCTTGGTGAACAAAGAAAAACACTTTTGAGAAGTTGCCTTCAATAGCAAACACCTGTAGGTACCGCTCAGGCTCAGGCCCAACTGCCTCCGTGAAAAGGCTTTGGTGACTCATGTTTGGTAGATGCCTTAGCTGGAATGGTGTGACAAAACCAAATTTACTCATTAACATGAGTCGAGGAACGTCTAGTGAAGAATTCTGATTCGTAAATGCTTCAGACAAAATCTGTGATATCTACCCTTTGTGACTAGTACTATGTGAATGCGAGTTCTGCTTCTGACGTTGACCACCTCAAATGAGGCATAGGCATTGACGTTGACTACCTCGAATATGGACACTCACACACTGTTCAGACAAAATGTTGCAAAATATTGTACCGTCACACCGGTGTGTTTGGAATGTTGGAAAATTAACATTCTAAAGAATACCTGGGTTCATTGAATTCTACATAGAATTTTAGAACGTTGAATTGTTGCGGAATAGAATCTTGTGTTAGAATGTTCAAAACCCACCCTTTTAAAGGTTAAGTAGAACTATTCCATGGAACAACACAGATCACAATCAATCCGTTCCACACACATGTCTGGTGTTGTGACCAGTGTACCTGGCAATTCTCACAACATGGCATTGTCTAAATCAAAGGGGAGAGACTCACCACATAGAATAGCAAACATAGTTAAGCTGACCAGATGTTTCAATAGCCACCAAACACTAGTTGATCTGGTTTTGCTGTGCAGCTTTTGCAATAATAAGAGCCGGGGAAAATGATCATTGAGGGCAGGACTACCAGTAACTGATCGGATAGTTTTTCTAACAGACCACCACATTTATTTTTTCCTTAGAAGTGATTTAGCGTGAGTAATGATATCTCTACCCCAACCTCCAGCACAGTACAGGCTTTACTGGTAAACTCTGAACTGTGTCCAAAGCGAACATATCGTACAACAGAACAAAAAACCTAACAGCAACTGATCACCTCGAGGCAGATGTAGAGATTCCTTTTCCATTGAATTTCCATACCCTCAAAACAAAATTCTTGTGACTACATACTATAATTAAAACACCAACAGCTTTTTTTTTATTATTATTATCAGATTTCAAACTATTCATCAAAAAAGAGATTGATTTGGGTGAATACAAAATACCCAACATTTAATTTCTAAATATTCCTGACACTGTAATAACTTAACAGATGTAAATGTTGTATAAGGGAGCATGCAAACACAGGTGGTCCCGAGCTCTCAGAGGTGATCAAAAACAAAACAAACAGAGATGTCAGAGAATGAATTCACTAACGAACTCCAAATTCATTCCGACGATATGTGGTCATGCGAATGACAGAGAAACACACCCGCTGACAACACATCAACAGCAGGTAGATGTTTCTAGATGTGAATTTGTGGTGAGAGGAGCACTGGCACCTCAGCTGTACCTTGTTGGGGCCGAAGATGTCGGGGTTGTTGTTGAGGTGACGCAGGGCTTTAAGGGCGTGCTCGTGCTCCCGGAACTCCACAAAGCCGTAGCCCAGCGACGTCCCCATCACCTGCCCTCGCTCTGGCTTCCTGTCGTACATCACGCGACACTACACAGGGGCGACAAAGCGCACACACACACACACACCTTTCACCACACTGCTATGCATCTTGAGAAGGATTATTGGCATATTGACCTTAACCCCTGAAATCGTGTGTGCGTGTGCGTGTGTGTGTGTTTGGGGGACATTAGCCAACTCTGGGCAGGAATAAAATGTATAGGCCCAGTGCTGCCACACAGAGGACAAATAAGTAAAAAAGTAAAAATGTCAAAATGTACCTGTGTGTGTGCAAAGTGTGTGGGCCACGATACGATATTATTGCCATTCTTAACATATTATAACAAGTATTGTGATCATATTCTCCGATATATATTGCGATTCATGTCTCCCACATTATTCAAAGGCATTACAAACGTTTCTATAGTGTTTATTTGTAAGTGAAGTTCTGTAGTTTTTGTTAGTGTGCGTTTGTGCGGCTCACCTCAGTGATCCAGACTGCTCTGCCGCCTCCGGCCGCCTGGATGCAGAGACCTCGTAGCCGCTTCTGGTCCACAGACTTGGGCAGGTTGTGGACGCACAGTCGCGTCTTGGACACAAATATGTTGATGTCCCGCAGCTTGGCTCGCTTCAGGTCCTCAAACTAACAGGCCGAGACAGGCAGCCATTGCAGTTACATCTCTTTTTTTTTTTTTAGTACTTTTATTGCATGTTTGTCCATATATACAGTACAAACTTCACTTACTTCAACTAACTTACATTGCATTCATTTTTTGTTTTGTTTTGTTATTAAGGATAAAGCAACAAAAAAAAAGACAGAAGCAAACCGAGAGGGGTGGGTGGGGGGGGGGGGGGCAATAACAATCTATAAAAAATAAATAAATGAATAAAGAAAAAGGACTGTGTAGGGGAAGGGGAGTTACATATATATGTCCTATGTGTAATTGCTTATTGTTGAGTATTTTTGGGGGGGTGGGGGGGGGGGGTGTTCTTGCGTGTGTGTGTGTGTGTGTATATGTGGGTGCGTGTGTGTGTGTGTGTGTGTATGTGCATGTGTGTGCGTGCGCGTGTAAAGTTGTAGTTGTTATTGAGGGGGAGGGGCGGGGAGGGGGTATTCGTTGTTGTACATTATGTGTACATAGGTGTGGGTGTGTGTGCATGTGTGTTGGTGTGGGTGTGTGCGTGTGTGTGTGCATGTGTATGTGTGTGAGTTCAGTGTATTTAAGCCTACAAGTATTGTTAACTTTTTATTTTAATTGCATACAAGCAAATTATGTCCTGTGTGGAATATTATTAATTAAATTGTATCATCTTATATTATTAAAGTAATTTGTTATTTTGTGTACTATTCTATCCGGGTATAAGTTTTCCCATTTGCCAAGCTGATCCCTAATTTTAAAAGTGAGTTTCTCCATTTCCAAAATGTTTTCTATTGTGTTGTGCCACTTACCTAAGTCTGGGGCTTTTGCTTGCTTCCAGTTCCTGGTTATTTGTTTTATTGCAGATAGTCTTAATATATTGAATAATATTTCGTATTTAGGTTCCATTTTGTCAGACAAATTAATACCAAGTAAGTTTTCTGTTGTTACGTTCTGCTGTAAATCAAAAATAAATTTAATTGCTTCACCAAATTCCTCCCAGAATGTTTCTAAGGCTGGGCAGAAAAAGAAAATATGACTATAGTTTGCGTTTTGTTCTCCACAGCTTCTCCAACAACTAGTTCCTTGTTGGGTGAATTTACTACATTTGTCAGGTGTAAGAAAGAATCTCTGTTGTACTTTCCACGCAAATTCATTCCAATATCTTGATTGTGTTATTGCACAGTTTTCTTTTAACGAAGATCTCCAGTGTTCTCTTGTAATATCAATTTTTAACTCTTTTTCCCATTTTTCTTTAACTTCAGCCTTTACATCGGTTAGTTTTTGTAATATTTTGTAAATTTTTGAAAGATTCCCCTTACCTTTATTCCTATTGTGGATTAAATATTGTACTAAATCATTTTCTATTTCCTCCACTAACTTTTCCTTAACATAGCTTCTTACCTGTAGAAACTTAAAAAAGTGTCTTTTATCCAAGTCATATCTAGAGGCTATATTTTCATATGTGTCTACTGTATTTCTATTCATAACTTGTGCAAATGTTATTAATCCCTTCTTTGCCCAGCAATCTAAAATATGATCCATTCTATTTGGTAGGAAATCTGGGTCGTGTGCCATTTCTCTGAGATGTATACAGTCTGTCTTTATATTTATTTTTTTACAAATTCGTTTCCAAGTTCTTATGGTGCTCAAAATGCAAAAATGTTGCCCTGTATGAAGATTTTGAGTCTTTGAGTCCAAAAAAGGTAAGGTCCCCAAAGACACCGTTGTGAGTTCTCTTTCTATATTAATCCATTTAGTTTCTAATGCTATGTTCATCCATTTCATTATTGTTTGTATTTGTGTTGCATAGAAGTAATTTTGCAGGTCTGGCACCCCTAAACCCCCTTCTTCCCTTTGCTTAGTTAAGGAATTTAACTTAATTCTATGTTTCCCATAATTCCAAATAAAATTAGAGATCATTTTATTCCATACTCTAAACTGGGATTCTAGAAGTACCAGTGGCAATGCCTGAAACAAAAATAAAAATCGTGGAAGGACCATCATTTTGATCGCTTCCACCCTTCCCAACATACCTTCAGGAATTATTCTCCATCGATTCAAGTCTTGCCTTACTTTATGCTCCAATGCACCATAATTATTGTCATACAGATCATTCAGATTTTTACTTATATAGATACCAAGATATTTGATCTTCTGCTTATATTTAAAGTAGCAATCTTTCACCTCTTGTCTAATATCTCTCCCAATTATTAATGCTTCACATTTATTTTCATTTAACTTATATCCTGAAAATTTACTATATTCTTGAATTATTCTTTTTAACTCTGGTATTGTTTCTTTAGGTTCTGCTAAATAAACTATGACATCATCTGCATATAATGCTAGTTTGTGTATGTCGTTTCCTATGTTTATACCTTTTATCTCTACATTTTGCCTGATTGCTACTGCCAGCACTTCGATATATATCGCAAATAGAAGGGGCGAAAGTGGGTCTCCTTGCCTAGTGCCTCTCCGTATTTTAATATTTCTAGATAAAGTACCATTTGTTTTCACTCTAGAGGTCGGATTACTATATATTGCTTTTAGCCATGAACAGAATGTTTTATCTAAACCTACCTTATTAAGAACTTCAAACATAAAAGGCCAGCTAACTAAGTCAAATGCCTTTTCTGCATCTAATGTAATTAGACTCATATCCTTATTTTGTCTTTGGGCATAATCAATTATATTTAAAGTCCTTCTGATATTATCCCCCAGTAGCCTTCCAGGTATAAATCCACATTGATCCACGTTTACAATATCCACAATGATCTTTTTTAATCTATTTGCTAATATGGCTGATATAATTTTATGGTCTGTATTAAGCAGCGATATGGGCCTATATGAGGGACATCTTGTGGCATCCTTCCCCTCTTTATGTATAAGTGTTATTATAGATGACGCCCAAGTCTGTGCCCATCTTCCTGTATGTAGCGCGCAATTATATGCTTCAACTAGTAGGGGGGTTAATTCTTTTTTAAATGCTTTATAAAACTCATTTGTAAAACCATCATCACCTGGAGTTTTCCCTATTTTCAAAGCTTGAATTTGTTTACTTACTTCCTCTGTTGTAATGTCTTTTATTAGTTCCATGTTGTTATCTTCTGTTAGCTTCGGCATGTCTAGGTTCCTCAGGTAGCTTTGAGTTGCCTCTATATCTTCACTTACCTCCTCTCTATATAGATCTTCGTAATAGTTGGCAAACTCCTCTGCAATCTGTTCTTTGTCAGTAATTAATGTATCATGCTTTGTTTTTAGTTTTGTAATATGTGCTCGTTTCATTTGTTGTTTTAATCTATATGCCAATATTTTTAAAGACTTTGGGCCGCCATCATAATTTTCTTGATTCATGAACTTCATTAATTTTTCAATTTCTAGTGTACGTAATCTGTCTAGTTTAAGACGTTTTTCCTTTAGTTTTATTCTATCTTCGTTACTATTTGTCTTGCTATGAGTATTTTCTATCTTCTTTATTTCTTCAGTTAACCATTTCTGTTGTGCTTCCCTTGCTCTTTTCTTAGCAGATGAGTATGAAATTATGTGGCCTCGAACAACAGCTTTAGCTCCTTCCCATAGCAGAATCGAATCTGTATCCTCTCTATCATTGATCTCTACATAATCTTTTAATACCTTTTTAATTTTATCCATGAAGTCTGTATGTTGTAACAATGAGTTATTTAATCTCCACAGTGTTTTGCCTTTATTAGAATTTAATACTAGTGTCAATGTCACAGCTGCATGGTCTGACATGTTTATCGAACTGATCGTACACCGTTTAACAAGTGTTACATTATTTTTAAACATAAAGAAATAATCCAACCTGTTGTATACTGAATGCCTACCCGAGAAACATGTGTACTCTTTTTTGCCTGGGTGAATTGTTCTCCATACGTCTACGAGACCCACATCTGTGCTAAATTTTCTCAGAAGGCTTGCATTTTTCTCTGCTCTATGTTTTTTAGTGCTGGACGAATCTAATTTTGGGTCCATAACTAAGTTAAAATCTCCTGCCATTACTAGTACTCCTTTACTTTTTGTTATTAACAGCTCTGTTAGGTGTAGCATAAATTCTATTCCTGTGTCTGGGGGATAGTAGACATTCAAAATAGAAAACTCTGTACCTTCTATGTTACCAACAACCAAAACATATCTACCTTCTTTATCGATAACACAGTTTTCTAATTCAAAGCCTACATGAGATTTAATGATTATTGCTACCCCTTTCTGACTAGAATTATATGAGCTAAAATAAACTTGGCCTTTAGTTTTTATTTTCAACTTTTCATGTTCTTGTTTTTGCAAATGAGTTTCTTGCAAACAGATTATATCTCCCTTATCTTTTTCCATCTGCAATAAGATTTTTTCCCTCTTTACTCGATTATTTAACCCATTCACATTTAATGATATTATATTTAGGTCACACATTAAGAATCAGTAAGGTTATCAAAACCACATGTTGTTCACACATCCTGAAATATATGAGACTAGTTATGTTCCATTGTAATGTAGATAATGTATTTATGTATGGTATATACTTGTATGTGTAGGCAATTACCAGAAAGTTAGCGGGTTGGGTAAATAGGCAGGGATAAGGAAAAAGTACTCCCAAAAGGAAAAAGAAAAGAAAATCTAAAGACAAAAAAAGTAAAAAGTTACAGTTACATCTCAGAGCGTTCCTATCCTGGCTGAATCAATCCATCATTTATACTAGGCATATGATAGCAATGGTTGCAATTGAAGAAGCATATTAAAACAAGGAGTTTATTAGAGGGAGTACCAAATTGGATCAGAATGATGTTAACCCACCATCAACAGGATGTTGCTTAAAAAACAGTGTGGTGTGTAGAAGTGCACAGCCAAAAGAATAATGGAGCCAGGGCTGGCTCAAGGTAGCTCACTCTCTCTGCGGAGTCTGTGGCACATAAATACAAACAGGAAGTGCTTACCTTGGCCCTCTTGACCATGTCTGTTTCAGGCACACCTTCAGCTGCTTTTGTTCCAGCACGAATCACTACAACAAGACACGCAGACAAGGGGAAGAAAAAAACATCAAGGAAATGGAACTCACAACTCTGTGCGATCAAAGAATTACAAGGTTAGCCCCTTTTAATGCCCTGACATCTCAAAAAGAATCATGCTGAATATGGTAGATATGGGAATAGGCTCCCAGTAGGCCTGGATGATGGGCTTGTTTTGCCCCCTCTAGTGGTGGAAGTGGAAAAGTACAAGCTAGAGCACAAAACCCCCCCGGTGGAACTCACAGCCTTCTCTGGCCAGGTAGAGGTTTCTGACGCCTGTCTGAAGCTTCACTTTCTTGTCCTTGAGTTTGACGGCGTCCTCGCGGCTCACCGCTGCCATGATGGTCAAGCGCCTGCCGTCCACGCGGATCCCCCCGCTCTGCCCACAACACAGGACACAAAGCAGTCACGCAGACTGAGCAAGGAGCAACAACACACACCCTGAACATGAGACCCAGGTCAAAAAAGAATAATAAAAAACAGACACAGCTCCAATTTAGTCTTTCATTTCCTATGATTAAATGCTGTGGCCTCAATTGTGTGACTAAAATCTCAATAATCTTGCATATAGTAGCTCATAGAGTAAGTGCTGCTAGACTTGTATAAATACAAAAGTCAATACACAAGGACTGACAAAAGTGTCAGGTACAGTAAACAGACGTAGCATACAGTAATACAAAATGCAATTGAAAAGAAAAAAACCCTCAAGCAATCTAAATTTGAGTGTCATATGTTGTCAATGAAGCAAGTCATTAGACTAATGCTAGGGCAGCCATAGTGTAGACACTAAACATGACAAGGTTTGTGGGCTAACTGTTCCACCCACCGCTGCGGCATCCTCAGAAGCTTCAATGCACTTGTCTGCTGCCTCCTTGCTTTTGAACTGAGCAAAAGCAACACCTGGATAACAGAAAGAAATGCAGACAGACGCGGAGTGGGGGGGGGGGGGGGGGGGGGGGCATGTGTTATGTCAGCATGTATTTAAAGGCATATAATTCCAATTCTAAATCTTAACATAGAGCAGTAAATACATACAGACATCCCTGAGGTGAGACAGTATACTCTCTCTGACCACTCACCTTTAGAGGTTTCTGTGTCTGGATGGATAACAACACGGACGTAATTCAGCTCTCCAAACTTCAAGAGCACTTCCTCCAGGCCCTCTTCCTCCGTATCAAAGGACAGATTCCTGGGAAGGTCGGGGGTGAGGTTGGGTGATAAATGACAGGGTCTTCTCTGGGCTCAAAGCGGAGAAAACGTTCAGAAAGGAGTGGGTGTACGCTAATGTCCCTCACCTGATGAAGACTGTTTTCCCCTGGTTCACATCAGATGGCAGGTCTGGCTTCTTCTTCTTCTTCTTCTTCTTCTTTGACAAACCTGACAGAGAATCATTTTAGAGATCAGATAATAATAAATATTCAACAGACACTTGGTGAGACGCTGCCAATAAAGGAAACATGCACAGAAGTCAACGGAGTCATTTTACCATCATCATCATCATCATCATCATCGTCATAGCTGTCATCATCATCGTCCTCTTCTGATAGATGGCCACTATCGTCATCACTCTCCGAGCCTTGAGATTCAGAGTCACCATGTTCTTCCTCACCCATATCTTTATCAGCATCATCATCATCATCATCATCACCATCATCATCTCCATCATCATCATCCTCCTCCTCCTCATCATCATCATCGTCATCATCAGACTGGTGATTTTGGGCTTTCCCTGGCACAGCTGTTGACCTAGAAACAAAGCGAATCATGAAGCTGAATGCATGTCCAGTCCATTAATATGTACAATAGAAGGCAATAAAGAATGCAGGCCAGAAACCCCCCTTTCCTTAGTTGATGAAACTAATGATGAAAAACATATTGTTAAATTCAGTGAAGGCATTACACAATAAGTCCAACTTTATTTGTTTGCCTCAAAACTACAAGCTGAAGCAGGCCATATTTGGTAAAGAACCAAAACAATGAATATGTCAGACGTGGTGGCGAGTCACGAAGGTTTTCAACAGCACTACAAACTCCCTCATACTTTATGAGCCCCCATGCCGAGATGTAAAAACATGCCTTCATTGAAGCAAACAAAATACGACATAACTAACAAAGCAGTGAAGGTCAAAAGTAAAAAGCTCCCAAGAATCTTACTTTTGCATGACTTTTTTAGCAGGCTCATCGTCTTCCTCTTCAGATCCAGAATTGTTATCACTGTTTCCTTCATCATCATCATCACCTTCCTCAGTAACGGCAGATTTTGCTTCCTCCGGTTTTGTGGTCTCTGCTTGAACTTCTTTTTCTTAAAAAAATATAAATATGTGACGTGACATACCTTCTTGGTGTACAAATACTGAAATCCATTACATAGAGGCACATTCTAATTTCCATCCATATTGAGAAAACAAAAATGCTACCTGCAGATTTAGGTGGTTTCCCAACAAACTTGTCTTTGGCAATGGCCCAGTCAACAGCCACTTGCCTCCCTGTGAAACAAGAGAAACAGAATGAACAAGAAAAGTGGCAAGAAGTGCCCAAACCAGTGCTCAAGTTATGCGAATGTATAAAAATTCTTATACACATCATCTCAGATGTGATGGTGGACTATGGTGGTCACCTTTGATCTCCTTCAGGTTAGTGCCGCTCAGAGCCTTGCTCGCCTCCACCATGTTCTTGAACTGGACAAAGGCAAAGCCACGCATCTTCCCATCTACAAAACACAGCAGAGGACACTGAATCAGGGCACTGTTACTCATAAGTACAAGTACAGAGTAGACACTGCTAATTGCAAGAACAGAATACAAACCTATTTCTGAGGGGCATCTCTGGTCATGTGATCGACTGTATATACTGTATTTATGCTAATCACTACATGGCATGAAAGGGTGCCTGCAGAACACATAACTGCTGCTCCTACCTGGTTTAAGAGGGATGCTGGCTTCCAGAACTGTTCCATACTTTGCAAAAACCTGCTTCAGATCATCTTCAGAGCACTATGGAAGAAAAGCCAGAGGATCTGATGCTATGCAGTGAAATGGCGATAAAGATTAAAACAGGTCCAATATATTAGAATTCCATTATCCCAGATATGAATTTATGACCACTTACCTTGAAACTGAGATTTCTGATAATAAGTCTAGCCTTCTTCTTGTTCTTTCTGAAAGCAGCTTGTTGGTCACCTTTGGCTGTCTTCTTGGGGACTGGCACTTCTTTCGAAGCTGCAAGAGATATGCAATACAGATTTGCATTTAGTAAAACTCTTTACTATGGTTTTCAGCCAAGCACAGTATATTTAGACAACCTTTTTCAGTGCTAAAAGACAAGTGGTCAAGATTTGGGAAGAAGATTTCACCTTTACCGTTGGTTTTGATCAACAGGCAATTACGTCGAAATGATGGCTCTGAATGCTTTTTACCAACTAGTAACTAGACAGGGCTGTCTTTTTGTCTTACGAACTTTTAGCTAGTGTGGAAATATTCTTCCACACAACTCGTGCTAAAAAAAACCTCCCAGTATTGTAGTTTGATAAACCTTTGAAAATCTCACGCTAAGTCAGAATTCCCTGTTAGCCATCATGTGGGCTACAGAGCATGAGGTCACTGATGTTTGTATGTTAAACTGTGCGATCACAGGCCCTTGCTCCCCATAGCATCTCCCCATGGCCTCATATATAAAACTGTGCGCAGGATTCATGTGAAAATATGGCATATGTAGGAAGAAACAAAAAAGTGAGAGTGCACAACAACATTTTAATTTCTAACGCAGTGCACACCCACGTTCGACACCAATTTCCCTCAATAAATCACAGCCCTCTAAATGTGGTGATACCTGTGCAGGCATCATGCCACATCCACACTTAAAAAAAACAGAGAAACTCACTGAATTAGATTTTTTCTGTTTCTCATAAATCCCAAGGTTTGTGTACAAATACCTTCTTTTGTGCATACTCAATGTTGATAAATGAGGCCCCTGGTAGTAGGTACCAACTATGATAACCTGACATGCAGGTATGAGATATGTATGGGTGGGCACAGAAACACTGAAGATTTTAGATGAGCGTCCACTTCATTTTCAGTAGCCCCCTAAAACAGGAACCAGTTGGGTCATACTTCCATATTCCCATCCCCTCTGCCCACTCTGCCAGGAGGGCGCCACAGGGGCTTGAAATGTCCTGGCAGGTTTGCTTTTGGCTCTCTCGCCATATTTGTGACAGTATGCATTAAATTGAGTGGATTAAACTGACTATTAATCCAGATAGTAACAACTAGAGAAAGTGAATTGTCATGCAAAAACATGCATTAACTCCACCAATGTAGTTGTTTTGTTGTTTTTTTAAATCCACCTTAAGTGTCCTAATAATGGTGGTCGTGCCAGCAGTATACCCAATTTCAGGGTAGTTAAGACGCATATGTATCATCATCAGGACTTCTGCTCACCTCCTTTCTTCTTGTCAATGATCTTTTTCTTTGCAATTGATACACGAATCTTCTGTCCATCATAATCTCGAATTTGGCTCAGTGCCTGCTGAGCATCTTCTGACATAGGGAAGGTGACATAGCCAATACCTCGACATTTGCCAGATGCTATAAGAGGACACAGAATACAACAAATGTCATATTTTGCAGGAAACGGTATGATTCATACGTTTAAAAACTTAGAATTCAAAGCATGGTTTACTAAGTTCTAGCATTTCAACATACAGTGCAATAGTTATAGTGTTAATATGTTAGCTTAAAGGTGACTCATAGGTCAACTTATTGTACAATAACGTGGGGCAACCAGATCATCTGCTCATGACTTACAGTAACGTTAAGTTCTCCAGAAGAGAATGAGACAGAAAAGGAATTACTCAGGAACAATTCCTAGCAACAAAGGGGTTCTTTGAGTCATCATCCAGGAAAGAAACTGTTTCAAGCATCATTGACCAAAAAAGTTGCCACATGTACCAGTTTAGAAGCATCCTAGCTATTGGAAAGATGCGTGCGGCTCAACGAAAATGATCTGTGAGGTGAACTGGCTTATCACTCACCTTTGTCATTAACTACAAAACAGTGTTTCACGGGTCCAATCTCGGAGAAGATCTCTTCCAATCGGTCGTTGGAGGCAGTGGCCGGCAGATTCTGTACAAATAACGTCTGGCTGGACGACATGTCGAAACAAATGTTCCACAGGCGTACGCTTGTGATAACAATAACAACGCTTTCTTGATAGAAACAGGAGTTTGAAAAAGTACGTAGGTTCTGGAGATTTGCCTTCGGTGGCAAATGAGCTAAATAGTTGGCTAGCCAGCTACTCAAAATGGTAGCTAAATAGCGATGCGCAAGTCTAGGTCTGTGTATCCTAAACGTAAGCAGCAATAATAGATAGAGGCTAAAATATCATTTAGGCTACATGTCGTTCGGAATATGTCAAATATGTTATGAATAACGTAATCTTACTACTTGCACGTTTCACAGACACGGGGCGGCCATGCTTACAGAAAACCGGAAGTTTTTCTCTATTTCTTCTACGAACTAACAAGCACTAACGATAAGCAGCATTGCCCCCTACTGTTGTGGCGTTAACACTCCAGTTGAAAGAACTGGTCATATCATTAGAATATCATCAAAACGTTGATTTATGTCAGTAATTCAAAAAGAGAAACTTGTAGGCTATATCATATTCATTCCTTCCTTACACACAGACTGATATATTTCAAATGTTTATTTCTTTTGAGTTTGATGATTATTACTGACAACTGAAACCCCAAATTCAGTATCTCAGAAAAATACATTACTTAAAAGACTAATACGAAAAAAAGAGAAATGTTTTTACAAATGTTGGCCGGCTGAAAAGTATGAGCATGGAAAGTATGAGCTTGTGTACAGCACTCAATAGTTAGGGCTCCTTTCGCCTGAATTAGGCTACTGCAGCAGTCTGTGGCACTGCTCACGAGGGCCCAGGTTGCTCTGGCCTTCAGCTCTCCTGCATGGTTGGGTCTGGCATATCGCATCTTCCTATTGACAATACCCCATAGGTTTTTGGTTAAGGTCAGGCAAGTTTGCTGGCCAATTAAGAACAGGGATACTGTGGTCCATAAACCAGGTAGGCCTGGCCTTCTGCTTTGGCACTGTGTGCAGGTGCCAAGTCCTGTTGGAAAATGAAATTAACCCCGAACCTCAGAAAACACACTGGACTACCAGCAGATGACATGGCTCACCAAACCATCACTGAGGAAACTTTATACTGGACTTAAAGCAACGTGCATTCTTTGCACCACTCAGCAGCACCACCACTTAGCCCAGATGAGACGCTTCTGACGCTGTCTCTTGTTCAAGAGTTGCTTGACACAAGGAATGCGACAATTGAAACCCATGTCTTTGCATACGTCTGTGCATGGTGGTTCTTGAAGCACTGACTCTTTGGAATCTCACCCACATTTTTGAATGGGTTTTGTTTTACAATCCTCTCCAGAGTACAATTATCCCTATTGCATGTACACTTTGTTCTACTACATATTTTCCTTCCCTTTGTCTCTATTAATTTGCTTGGATACAGAGCTCTGTGAACAGCCAGTCTCTTTAACAATGAACTTTTGTGTCTTGCCCTTCTCGTGCAAGGTGTCAATGGTTGTCTTTTGGACAAATATCAAGCAGGCTTCCCCATGATTGTGTAGCACACAGAGCCAGGACTGCAGAATAAAGAGCTAGCGTCTCCAAATACCAATACTGGTAACTTGACATAACAATATGGGCTTGTACGATTCCTCAAGGACGCCTCCAGTGTGCCATTGCTCCACGCATAACCCACATGATCAACTTCACCCTACAGCAAGGTAAAATACCCAAGGAAGGCAGAAGAATGCCTTTATACAATGAGGGTAGCAAGTCCGATCTAGGTAACTACAGACATGTCTCCATTTCAGTATCATTTTGAAGGTATACCTGATCCATGACCAAACATACTATACAAAAAGGCTACATTAGTGACAGCCTAATAAATTATTTTACAGACTATAGTCTGGTTTTAGGAATGTTGGTGATGAGAACATGTGTGGGCTAGTTTTACTAAACCTGCAGAAAGCAATTAAGAGAGCATTAGGTTTTGGTACCTGCTCCATCAAGTGGAAAGAGCCATAGCAAAGATCCTTGATTACTCCACTAACCCTCTCTGGTCATGCTCATCAGGAAGTGAACAACAAGTTGGCACACGAGGCCTTACCCATCTCTTGTCCCCCAGGGCAAGGCATGGAATGCTGCTCTTTGTATTGTGCGTAAAATATACAGGTTGCCTTCCCTAGCTCCCTTTTCTTGACTCAGAAGTTCTCGTGCCACACAGAGATATTTACAAAATACGCAATATTTTAATGGATAACATGAGAAATAAAAACTGGTTATCAAACAGACTTTTATCACATATAGGCAGAACAGAGTCAATTAAATTTAGATCAGCATATAGGCTATAGCAGGGCAATTTTAGGGGACAAAAGTCACAACTAAAATATACAGTCTACTAACTTGGGTGACAAGAAATTAGGGTGAAATTAAAGTCCTGGACAAAATGAACACTAGGACGAGACTCACACACCGTAGATTAAACATCTTGAACAATACATTTACAGTTTAGTCCAGTCTTATTTTGATTATGCCATCAGGTCATGGTATAGCCAGAGCCCATTTATCCCTTATTAGATTGGTAGACTAGAAATCTAGACGCACCTATAGCGGCAGCAATAGGTGCTGGCAGGGTAATCTAGCAACTCTCCGTTGGCTTACGAGCTGAACAAATTAAACTTCTATCGGGCCAATCATTGTGTATAGAGTCGGTGGGTGGGCTACTTAATAATGACTGAGCTGCGACTACTGATCTAAGAAACTCCTTCTAACCCTGAGTTGACTATCCCTGAGATGGGCACCGGCAAAAAAAGGTGATATTTATTTTTCACTTAATAAGACCAGTATGATTAGTTAATAATTTTGAGGGTTTCCTCTGACATTTTGCCTTCTAGTGTCCTGCATCAACCCTCTGAAATATACTGTGGCAGGAGTAGAAAGAGGAACCAGTCCTCTTGGCAGTCTCGGCGAGCTGTTCTAATCAGCGGCTACTACTTGCTGTCTAGCCAGGATGGACCAGAGTCCTCTGTCAGTTACCACACTGACCTGCAGGACCAGTTAAGAGCTGACAGCCTCTTTCTCCTGAGGGGTGGTGTTGTCTTATGTGATGAGGTCTCAAGACGGTCCAAGAGGTCCAGACCAGTTGAGTCCACCATGCCAACCAATGCCAGAAGGTGCCCACCATGGAGGTATTATAAGAACTGGAGAAAGTGAACAAGTCCCGCCCCCATTCATTTCAATGGGAATGCTAGGCTAGTGAAAAATGGCAAAATTGAACGATTTTTTCAGGCTTCAACATGGCGTTTCAAGGGGCTTGTTTCCGGTGCCGTTTTACTTAGCCAATTAAGTGTCAGGTTGACGTTGGTACAGAAGGAGAGCTCGTGCCCACACTAAGCTCGTGCATGAGCTGAGAGTGGAACAGCCACCAATCAGCATGAGGAAAACTATGGGAAAACGGCACCGGACATGATGTATTTCTGGAAAATGGCGACGAGGAAGTGCCTTGCTAATCGGCGAAGCTAATCAGTCAAATCCTGACCCCCTGGTGCCCACCACCAGGGACCTCCATGTCAACCAATGGCAGAAGGTGCCCACCACCAGGGACCTCCATGTCAACCAATGGCAGAAGGTGCCCACCACCAGGGACCTCCATGTCAACCAATGGAGGTCACCACAACCAGGGACCTCACAAGACCTTTATGCCCATCACTCAGAGTTGGAACCTAGAGCAGGGCAGGCATACCCATTACCACTACTAGTGTTGGTGAAGATACTGCACTACCAACTGTTAAAAGGGCAACCACATCTCCAATCATCATGAGTGATGACGATGATGAAAATGAACATGAAAATGTATTTTTTGTTGGCATACTTCGCCCTCCTCAGGTTGAGCTTGATTCCCTCCTAGCAGCTGAATTGGACATTATTGAAGCCAACAACCAACGCCCCATGAATGTCACTTATGACCTTCCCACCACGATCTTCAATGCTAAGAACACTAATGGGAAGAGCGATGGTGGGATCTGCCCGAGCGACTATGTGGAAGGAGAAGAGCTCATGACTCTGCCCTGCAACTACAATTTCCACAGAAGCTGAGTGGACCGCTGGTTTCAGCAAAGCCCCACCTGCCCCGTGTGCAGAACCAAAATTCATCTGAGCACCGCAACCTGAGGGACTAAGAGTTCCAGCCATGAACTCCTATTTTAATAAAAACATCATTGCTTGATCACTTGTTTTTCCTTCATCCTAAGATACTGACTCATTGCATGGCTTTTGTCCACACTACTTTAACCTACAGCTAGAGAGCTCTGAGAACACCTCAGCACCTCAGTAATTGAGTAGAAAAGATTAAACTAGACAGGGAAAAATATATACTTTAAAAAAAAGAAGTGTTTGACTCAAAGTACACTGAACAGACTGAAGTGCATGGAATGAGACGATGGATATTTGAGTACAAAAACGGACGTGTAATACTGCATAGATTTTTTTTATTTTCATTTCGTAACAAAATCATCTCAGTACTTCTAAGTTATAAATACGTTTGTATATTTCAATAACCTCTATCAAAATGTAAGTACAATGAAAATTCAACGCTAGTCAAGTCATATCAGGGGGCCAGACAAGGCCATGTCCAGTTTTCAAGCGTGTACTGGAAAAAGAATAGGCAGTATCACTTAACAGTGGTTGTGGTGTAGTGGGAGTGAGGCACATGCATTCATGGCACATTCCTCAAAACTCAAAGCAGACTTAGGGAGAAACAGTAATCAGTTAGTGTTTATGGGATGTGCTCTTATATACAGTAAATGCATAGAATGTGTTCACATAAATGTAAAAGTTGCGCTGCTTTAATCATATAAAAACTATGTTGGGAAAAATTGTGGACCGGACAAACATAACATACAAACATCATTCCGTGTCAAATCAGACAGAATCCAGATTTTGCTTACATAACATTTAGGCCCAAAAACTGAGACCTGTAAAATATATTGCATTGTTTTTTTCATCCTTGATTTGTTATCGTTTCTACACTCTAAAATGCCTTATCTTGGAGGCCATGTTTGGGCATTAATATCCTAAAAAGTACTATTCCTAGCCTGCCCAAACTTGGTGATAGAAGACTGGACTGTTCTCAGTATGACTGGACCATTACAAGTACATTATACGTATGTACTGCATGCCCATTGGTTTATACTGTATAAGGCCCTAGATTTGCAACAAGTGCAAAACTGGTGATGCTCAGGGTCTTTGTTGTACACACAAGGCATCCAACAGCATTTTGTCTGACTTTTTTTTTACTTTCTCAATGTTAGGCCAGTATTTGAGGTCTCTGCAACAAATGCACATAAAGATATTAAGGATGAAACACTTTGCATTTTTGGGCCATTTTCATAAGACTAAAAATGGTATGTGGGGTAGCTAGTAGGAACACGAACGTCTCTGTGGAAATAGCTCATTTTATAGTCATTTCATGTACAAAGTCCCAATGATGTGCCATATTCCATTCATAGATAAATACACATACTTGGTTACATTGTATACCAATATACATTTATATAGCTATACAATATATATATATACATTTATGTATACCTATATATTTCATTCTCATCCCTGAGTTAAAACAATGATTATGACACTATTTCTATCTCTATGGCACTATAACATTGGCACTTTGTACATCAAATGTCCATACACTGCTTTCACATAGATCTCCATGTGCCTTCAAGCCACCCCACATACCATTTTAATGAAAATGACCCCAAAACTTAACCTTCACCTTTTAATCAAGCCAATTATATGTGGGCAGGTAAAATATGGACACAGCCTTAATCAAATCTTAGTTTAACATTGCTTCCCAGATAATGTGGTTTTCAGGCTGTAAAACTGAAGTCATTTCAAGGGGTGGAAATAATACATACATAGGATTTAAACAGAAATATATTACAGGCCTTAGTTTTGATATAGACAAGGTCTGAACAAAATCCAAGACTCTGCAACAACAACCTTATCTGATATGACACAAAGTGACCCATATCTGATGTGCTGTACAAAACAAGTTCCTGTAAAAAAAAAAAAGAACCTAAATGGTAAACATGTCAAACACAAGCATTCCTTTGAGCAGAGGTGGACATTGCGGGTTAAGAAAGTAAAAGTCTTGCAAAATATTTGATCCAACCATTTAGTAAACCAGCACATCCTAATTAGCAGCCAGGTAGATAAGGTAATTAGTGAGTGCACAGGTAGAAAGAATATATGGCAGGACTTTTACTTTCTGGAACTGGAATGTCCGCCTCTACCTTTGAAGGTCAAAGGTGACGTGTCTGTGGGACGGTGAACTATTCTTTATTTTCTCTCTTTCTCTCTCTCTCTCGGCAGGTCTGCCTTACATTTTTGCCTTGAGCGGCACCACGTTGAGGCTCTGCAGGAAGCTGTCCAGGATGGAGAGGTACTCCTGCGGATGTGCGCGCAGGTGCGCTGCGTGGATGGACTCCTCCCACTTGCGCTTCTCCACCGTGACGCCCCTGCTCTGCCAGTAGGCGATCATTTCCTCCATGCCCTCTGCGTCGCAGAGCGAATCGTTCTCGCAGTAGAAGAAGAGCGCGGGCGCCGTCACCGGACTGTTCCAGAAGACGTCGATGGCGTGGGTGAAGTAGTCCACCGTCTGCTGCTTGAATGTGCGGAAGTAGAGCATGCTGAGGCGCTTCACGAGGCCCTCAAAACGAGGGAAAACGTTTTTGCCCAGACCTGAGGTAAACAGACAAACACACACAAACACCTATGAAAAAGCTGCTCTCTACCAGTATAATAAAATACATGACATAAATAAACTGTCACATTACAGCGCACAAGCTGCAACAGATCCAAACATACACAAAACCTCTACAATAACAGTCTTCAGATATGAACATATTATCTGCATTCCCTCGTCTTCTTATAAATGAAATTCAATGACTCTTCAAGGCTTTCCAGGCCCAATTTACTTGAGGACCCAACACGGCATGATATGAGACACAAATCAAGGTTATTCAGCCTGCTGTTACAATACAGAGAATTGCTCATAATGATCCATACTATTCAGATTTACACAAACTCAAATGTATGAATGTACGAATGAAAAAGAGTGTGAAGAGTGTGTGAACACTTCAAAATTCAAGTGTGCTGCAGTGTTGCAGTGGGAAGACTATGTGGTCTGTTGCCTTTACTAACACAAAATATCTGTATCTACCTATATCTACTTATGCCAAAGGTCTTGATTTACTGCATTTTCCAGACTGTAAATTAAAAAAAGAAGGGAAAAAAAACACATACAAGTCGCACCGGACTATAAGTTGCAGGTATTTAGAAATGTATTTTACAAAATCTGAAACCAAAAACAGACAGAGACTACGTAACTGGATACATAGACGCCAAAAAGATTGAGAATTCTACCAGGAATGTTAATGAAGGAGGAGTGAATGGCAGCAAGCTGAGGCGAGCCGGTGATAATGAAGGCGGCCGATGAGGAAGGCCCTATGGTCATTGTAAAGCAATTTACCTAAGAGTCGCTGAACGAAAATGCTGAAGTGGTACTAATGGAGCTAAAATTGTGGAGAATGCAATGCAATCAAGCATTTTGGCCATTGTGAAGGCACAAGCGAGAAAAAATGAGGCGCATTTTGAACGAACGTGCAAACTTGTGGCTATAGACAGTAATGTTTACTCCATGTTAAATTAGGCCTACTGTATATATATTTTGAGATATAAGTCGCACCTGACTAGAAGTCGAAGGGCCTGCCAAACTTTGAAAAAAGTGTGACTTACAGTGCAGAAAATACGGTATATTTCTGAAATTCTCAACCTTTTGAGGATTTTAAGGACCAGTGGGACACCTGAGGTATGCCCCACAGTCTGTTTACACTACAAACACATCTTGAGCCGAACTTTGAGCCTCTACTGATAGCTTGAACCAACAACAACCTCTTCAGTTAAGTGGAACATGCCACTCCTCCTTGGGGGGAGTGGTTCTTCATGGGTCATGGTATGATGTCGTATGACCACCACCTGACTATACAGTAGCAATGAGGGCGCATGGCATTCTAGAATGGGAGATCCAAAAACCACTCTAACCACAACCACTCAAGCAAGCGGTGATTTACTGCTATTTACCAGATAAACACCAATGCTGTGTGGAAATACATCAATCAGGTTACACAGATATGTTTGGATTGGATGGGATGGCTGAAAACAACCAACAGCCTCTTCACCTTCTGTCCCTCAAAAGTTAAGAGACTCATAATATAAATAAAAGGAGTAACCTGATGGTTAAGGCGCATCTCCATATCAAATACATGAATCAAATACAAATACATTTGTATTAGTAGCTATTTTGGCAAGTAAATGTAGCTATACATTTTAGTTAACTTCTACAACAAAATCCCCTGATATTCCGCGACTTTGTTAAAAAAAAAAAAAAATAATAAAATAAAATTCCCTGACTTTCCATGTCTGCAACATTCCAGAAATTCCATGACCCGTGGGAACCCTAGATGTACTGTAGATGTTACGCCTGACCAACAAGTCTAAAAGAAAGAGAGTTTTGTGGCCAAGGGTCTGATCTCTAATTAGTCGTCAGAGTGGCACTGGCACAACATTAGTTTACTGGCAACAGTGCATTCATTGATTAACTGCAACAAAAATGCCATTCAACAACAGATCAGTGCCAAAAAGAGAGATTAAAACCTGTATATCTGCCAAGTATATATCTGCAGAAAATAACAATGTGTTCATCACAAATTATCTTCGATAACAGCGAAGAGTGTTACAAAAGAGTGTTAAAATTGCAAAAGGATCCTTGGTTAACCTCATGCATGTAATAAAATGATGACCCAACTCTTCCGAGAATTCTTCCTCTCATAACACATCTTAGAATTTCACTGATTAGCCTATACTCTGACTGTCACATAAACATCAGTACTCTTATCCTCTGGTAGTCTTGTGAATTGAATGAGTAAGTTGTTGAATGAGTACTGTAAATGTAAAGTAGAAATGTAATACGATGCAAACTAAAAGCCTTCACCAAATTAGAGGGTACCCATGTGACAAAATCCATAACCACCCACTAAAATCAGGACAAGCACCTACTAAGAGCATTCAAGGGATGGACAAATCACTAGCTTACACACAGGCAGATTATAACTGCCAAAGCCAAGC
Organism: Sardina pilchardus; assembly: GCF_963854185.1. Lineage (NCBI taxonomy): Eukaryota > Metazoa > Chordata > Actinopteri > Clupeiformes > Clupeidae > Sardina > Sardina pilchardus. The sequence continues at coordinate 15,075,527 of NC_085003.1, read as the reverse complement.
AGACAAAACCTATAGCCTAATTCACAGGCCAGTGACAGTCATGTCATGTCATATCATATGTGACCCTGTAAAGCGGAACCAGTCGTTTCGGTAAAATTTATTAAATTAAGCTATTGTGCTTACGTGAAAGGCCATAAACTAAGCTTTCCAACAATATGTATATCGAGGGTATTACACAAACTATCGCTAAGATAACCGCATCCAAAGTTGACATGGTTCTCCTGTCACAATATGCCAGAAGAGGAGAAATCACCTTTTTAAGCGGCGCTTGCACAACGGGAACGACAGCAAATGTGTTGAATCTTCGCCGGGTTTAACAGTCAAAACGTATGTTTTTCTGTGAAATGCGTTCACGATATGAAACTGTAGACTGTATACAGTCGAATTATGCGAAAACGTGAAATTCAACATTTTAACCCTGAAGTTTGTTATTGTTGATTTTCTCAAAATAACGTTGTGCGCAAAACGACTGATTTCGCTTTGAATGGTCACATATCATCTGTGCTTTCTACACATTGTGAAATCTAGAACACATAATAGCCCAGTGAGCTGCATTTGTGTGAGACTTATTTACAAGCAGGTCAAAGATCAGCTCTGTAAAATCCTGTGTGCCAGTGGCTGGCTGTGTGTGTGCAATCTCTCACCTGTGGCCATCCTCTCCAGTGAGCCCATGACCAGGCTGTCGTAGATGTGCCCGCATATGCGTTGCGACAGGCCCTGGTAACGCTGTCTGTCACGGGCTATGTGGACCATCAGCTGGCCAAAGGTGTAGCCGCCGATGGAGAAGGCGTGGACGAGCACGGGCCGGTGGGAGAAGCGCTCGCTTTCCAACACGTCCAGCACGCGTGCGCCATACTCCAGCCCCCAGCGTGGCCACAGGAACTGGGACACCTCGCTCTCCACCATCAGCACGTCGAAGCCCGTGCGGAAGTAGATATCGCAGTACTTGGCTGTGGCCTGCGGACGCGAGCCCAGCCAGGGCAGAAGGAGCAGCAGCGGCCGGGGCTGCTCGGCAGCAACCCCTGCTGGCCTAGAGGTCGTCGGAGGGTCATTGCAGTAGAAGGTGATGGTCTTGCTGATCTTGTGGACGGTCACTCCAGAGGAGAAGGCAGCCCGTGTGAGCATGGCGGGCAGCGGGGGAGCTGGACAGAGGAAACAAGCATGTGGGTCCAGCAGCAGGAACAAAGACAGTGTCACTGCGTATGTTTACATGGACATTCATATTACGATTACTGACCTTATTATTCAGAATAAGGTCAATATCGCGTATATGGTGTTTGGTCATAAAATGTTGCTGAGTGCAGGGTGTCAGGCAAGGCCAGGCAGAAAAAAAGTGACAACTCCAAAAAGTAGTCTTTGCAATAGAGCATAAATAAGGACTGTGAGAAAATTTCAACCAAAATGGCAAGAATCAGGTTACACAGATATGTTTGGATTGGATGGGATGGCTGAAAGCAACCAAGAGCCTCTTCACCTTATATCAACATTCAACAACAGGTCATTGACCTTCTGTCCCTCAAAAGTAAAGAGACTCATAATATAAATAAAACTTTTATTATAAAAGTAATAACCTGATGGTTAAGGTGCATCTCCATATCAAAATACCTGCTAGCCTACTTGGTACAAGAGTCAAGGTAAATAAATATTGTCCCCTTTACTTGGAATTCTGAGGTGCTATCTATTTTCTGAGTAGGTCTGAGATGGTGACCTTCAAAGTCCTAGAATTCCATAGTTATACTGATAAGCAGAACAAACCTCTTTAGATACCATGTCCAAAAATGCATACAACTACAAGAAACACCTCACCTCAGGTTTCTAATACAATAATCAGTTCAGACAAAACTGGCAGATAGAACCCTTGTACAGGGTCAATGTATATTAATTACTATTATATATAGTTGTTTGTTATGGACATCATTACACTTAAAGACACCTGTCTTTATTTCAACCAACATACATTTACCATAATTTGTAAACACCCGAGATATCAACATGTAGGGGCTGTCAGATTGTGTCACATTAGCCTAACAATGTAACAATGTCACCTTCCATGACAACACATTCATGTGGGCTAGCCAAACAATGTTGAGTGTCTAAATGCTAAGATTCGACCGGTCTCAAAGCATAAACATTCATTCAACCCCAAGATTTCAGGTAACTTAACGTTATCTTTCAGACAACTTATCTAACAATGACAGAATGAATGGCGCCGTGACAACATTACTGAGCATTACTACATGTTACGTTGGTGTTGTTGGACGTGAACCAGCTAGCTAACGTAGCTAATCTATATGTTGCTAGTTTGTAGAGAAGTAGAACAAGAGCTACCCCAGCTTGCTTGCTATCCATGCTAGCCAACATTCAGTAGCCTATGTGAGGACTGAAAACACCAAAAAGTGAGCGGCACTGAAAAATACAATGTCTCCCATTTGTCATAGACATAACACTGGTAACGTTAAAGTTAGAGCTAATGCGTTGTTCTAAATAGCCAGATACATGCAGAAAGCCATTTGAATAAAAACTGCTCTTACCTGCTGCCGTCGGTTGTAGTATTTGGGTCTGGTGATTGACTACTTGGATGCCAAAGTAGACTCCGCCCCGCCAATCTAATTTTTTTCATAACCCTCAAGTAGCTATGTAACAACTACATAACTGACCCGAAGAAGAGATTACAATCCGCCTTAACAAATCTTTACAACTCGGTGTGGTGGATTTACTGATCATTATAGTTACATGACCATTGAATGAATGCATTTTGCATTTTGTGTTGTTTTGACGTCACTTAGCCCACTAAGGTTTTATAACCCGGCTAGACATATTTGTAATAGTGCGTTAAATTGCATTTTAACAGTAGTTGTGCCAATGTTGCTATGTGGGTGAGCCCTGAGCCAAAGCTGATATCGATGGCTTTGCCCTGAGCATTCCCTGAGCACAGCGCATGACAATATGGCAATTCGACGGTAGATGGCGACAAAGTAACCTAAAAGTAGGCCTAAATTACCAGGGCTGCCATGTTACCAGTTTCAAGCATGTGTCTGAAACATGTTTTTCTTTGATCCTTTTTTGTAAGGATCAAGAACAGGCCTGCACAAACATTAGAAGTAGGCCTACCTGCAACATTTGCCCAATTCAGATCAGATACTATGGTTAATTAGCTGCTAGGGGCGTCTAGATTTCTAGGCTAATGGTTAATAGACCAAGCCACTTTATTGTCAGTAATGTGGTTTTCCATTTGAGTTGTAGGGATGTAGTGGAGGAAAAACAACAGTAAACAGAGTTTATCCAGCTCTTATCAGAGTTAGAAATGAGAGAAATAGAGTTTATCCACCTCTCAAAAGAGTTTATTCACCAATTGCAACTTTTAACATTCAAAAATCACATATTGTGCACATTTATATATGCACTCATCAGCTGTCTAGGATGTAATGCCACTGGTATTGATATAAACATCAGACATTTACTTCAGCTATCATCAGACACATTCTGAATGCCTTTAAAAAAAAAAAAAAAAAATCTGATACCATATGGCGCACTCCACCTCACCGAGATCACAGAATTCATAGTTTACCCACCTCTTATTTTATCACTACATCCCTGCTTGTAGAAACCATAGACTATACACACAGTCTATGGTAGAAACAGGCTGACTTGATAGGAACACGCGAAGTGCGCGGCACATGCATCGGCCGACAGACAGCAGATCACCTCAGTGGATGTTTTGACTGTTGTCAGTGCTAAGCAGCTCTGAATCCCCACATCCACCTGTCACAGTGATAACTACTGCTGTGACCGAGTGGCTGAGTCTCTCCCCTATAATACCCCAGACTCCAGCAGTACAGGCCTGCGCAGAGCTCACAAGCTCTACTTTCAGGGGCACTCATGCAAATGATCTGTTGGGTCTGAAAAAGGCGCAGAGAGCTCACGGCCGGATGTGGACGAGTGCTGCCACTGAGGTCATGTGTTTGACCAACTCATCTGGCCAATTGTTTCACCCTGATCTCTCTCTCTCTCCCGACAAAAAGCACATGCACACACCCTCACACCAACCCACACACTTACACACTCTGGTAATGCACACACACACACACACACACACACACACACACACACACACACACACACACACACACACACACACACACACTGGTCCAATGTTATGCCTCATTTGGTGCCTTTCTGCTTGCTCATTCAGCACAATGAACACATCCTCACTATCTGTCTGACCACACCTCTTCTCTGTGTCCCTCCACCTCTGGCTCTCTCCATCTCTCTATTATCTCTCTATCACTCTCTGTTCTCTCTCCATCTCTCTCTATTCTCTCTCCATCACTCACTCTCTTTTTCTTTCTTTTGAACATACATTGTGTTACCTCCTCTTGGTCTTTTCATCTCCCAACTTGTTTTGGGTATGTGTCATAATCCCATATGCTTTTCATTTTTTCTCTGCTTCTCTCTTTTTCCTCTTTCACTCTTACCATCTCCTTTTCTTGATGTCTCACACCACCCATGTTGACATCTAATATTATTGTCAGTAATAAGAAGAATGCATTCTATTTAATGGCGCCTTACTGTACATACCAATAAACAGATGATATTTACCATTTCTTGCTTAAACATCACCTCAAAGCCCTTTGCATTTGTTTATTCATTCATTGTGCATGGATTCACTTTAGACCACCAACAGTTCTACAGTGGAATGCAACATAATACTCCCTTTCATAGACGCTATAAGCACGATGATGTACTGTATCATAAATTTAGGAAAACACCAGTGAGCTATATGCTATAGAACTGTTTGGTATGTATGTTTATAGCATGTTGTGCCAAAGATTGAAGGCATGCACTACTCCCACATTAATAGAATGATATTTGTAGGAATGGTCTTTTCTCTGCTGGTGTCCTACTTCAGTCAAAGACCCTCTGGGTTTGTTTAAATAGACATTGATCTACATGCTCACTGCACTAGCCTCCCCAATGGCCACACACACACACACACACACACACACACACATACACACACACACACACACACACGCGCGGTTCAAATTCACCGGAGTTATCGCAACAAAATGTCTGATGTTTGGTTTAATTCCATTTCAGAAACCACAAAAAACAAATAAATAAATAAAAGTACACTTCAGCACGAAAAGGGCCAGCGGCCATGATTCATGCCCATAAACAAAGCACTGACGTGATAATCCAGTCCTGGGCTTCATGTCATAAAACAAACAGCAGACCACCTCAGAACCTCACATATCACTACTTAGTCAGTCTTAATAAACAAAGGTGGCCAGCACTTGGTGGGATCTAACTACACAGAGTGTCCCAGCCAGCTATTTCAACAGCTCTCGCCTCTCACTCCTCTGCAGCAGAATTTAGTCTAACAGCAGCCACTGATAGCAAACCTGCTGGCTGCTTTGGCTGCTTGAAACACCTAAACTATTGAGTCTTGTATTTATAGTGTCCAGGTGCAGGATTGTGGAGATCAAACCTCCTCTGGATCTTCTCCTTGTTCTCATCTTGGCACATTCAAGTGACTGCCTTTGCACGCACATAAGGTGATTATATGAGCACTGATCCAGGATCAAGAAGAAACAACAGTGGCCGCCACCACCTGCCCAACTTTGCTCAAAATAGGCCTCAAGGGCTACAGTCTTCCTTCGAGCCTCTTTCAGGGGCTATAGTTTCACTGAGATCTTCCACAGGGAACTTATACATTTTACTGGCAACATGGTTTGCCACATCATTTCCTACCCCAATGCGCACCAATATGAGTGGAAGGAACTACAGTAACTGCAAAGTTTACTACAACCTCAGACCGCTGACGTCACTTGCAGTCGGGAGGGTCATGTGAGACATTATGAGGGGCAGTCACTCCATAATTACGGAGGGACATCACGTTCACATGGAGAGGGGCCCCTCGGACGCAGCCTCCGAATTGGCCACTTTTGAAGCCGATTTTCCACCCTGAGAAGCATGGCCATGAGACATAAAGCCCTGCTGTGGTGTCTGTGATGACTCTTTAATTGCCATAATGACATACTGTGCTGTAGGGGTTAACAGCACCATAGAGGAACTCTTTCTCTTGGTTTCTTGTCTCAACTGGTTTTCAGCTCTTCTTGCCATCTATATCGGCGCTGCCAAAAACATGTACAGTATAAGCAATAAACATGATGGTATGGAAAATTACACGCTCACATACAGTACATGGACGTATATGGAAACATCTATACTCTCTGGTTGTATCTATTGTTTTGAACAATGCTTGTTTCAAAAGGTTCCCTTTTCTCAAAGCATGAAGGAGACAGAGACAAACAGTGAACAATAGTACTGTACTATCATCACACCCTCAGTAGAATCAGTAATGAGATGGAGAAGCTGTGGGGATGTGAGTACCAGGAGAGGAGAAGCTTTGGATTCTGAATAGCACATGAGAGAGGCGGGTATGGTGATGCATGTGAGAGAGGGAGGGAGAGGGAGAGGGAGCGAGAGAGAGGGGGAGAGAGAGAGAGAGAGAGAGAGAGAGAGGGGGGGAGAGACAGGAGGGGGGAACTATGTCACACACGCAGGCACACACACAGACAGAGACGGATCTTTACAGCAGTGCAGCATTGTGCGGAGGGAGGAATGACTCCATCCTCTCAGCTCCTACCCCTCACATGTGCCACATCTCTGTCGGGGTGAGTAACTTCTGCACACCGGGAGCTGTCAGCATCTGAATTGTTTATGAGAGGGAGTGCATGTTGTGGAGACGTTGTGTTTCAGCACCTATACGTTCGGTGCAGGATGTAGAGATGTTTTCTCTCTCTCTCTCTCTCTCTCTTGCTCTCTCTGCTCTCATTATTCCCTCCCTTCAAAATAGGAAGATCTAAAGGAGAGAAGGAAAGAGGGTATAGCAGGGAAAGAAGCTCACTGATGGATCACGTAAAATGAGCAAAGAGAGAGAGAGAGAGGTGAATATACTGAGATCTATTGAGAGAGCATGGAAGAGGACCACTCTAGCCATTCACTCGTGGTCAGAGGCTTAAAGACAGTATGTGTGTATGGGAGATGTTTGTGTATGTCTGTCTGTGTGTGACTGTGTGTTTGAAGGCGGGTAGATTATGCAAGTCAGACAGCGCTAGAGAAGAAATCACGTGGAGAGTTCTCCACAGTCAGTGCGTGAAACTTTAATAAATTGGGTTAAACATGACCAGAGACTGCATCAGTATAGCCAGTCTCCCTGGTCAAGCAGGCAATTCTATTATCCACTTCCCACAGCAGATAAGAAATGTTCCTGTAAATATGGCTTGTTTTTGCCGTCATCGTATCCTTTTCCTAGTGGTGTTCATGTTGAGCCCATAGCAGTGCTGTTATTCCACTCATCTAGGGTGCATGCACCGCTACAGTCTCCAAACTAAAAGGCGAATCACAACAACTTCAACGCATCCCTGCTAATTTAAGTAATTCATTAATTGGAATTAGTCGTTTGTCCTCCTAAGCTGAGGCGTCTGAGTCTGAGCAACAGTGACAAACACCCCTGGGGATTTTTTTTTGCCTTCTGAATTTGAAATGCCCCTTTTGGTTATCATTTTATGCCTATAAGCAGCCTTTTGCAAAGACACTATTCTTAGCAGTTTTGCAACTGTATAACAAGCTCTGTATATTGCTAAAAATACTTCTCTCTCTCTCTATCTCTCTCTCTCTCTTTGCTCTTGATTGGTTGTATTTCAGAGCTGAAATTTGTGCCTTTTCTGGGATGGCAAAGCGACGGTAACCGAACAGACGGAGCAATGTTGATGCTCCCAGAGGAGCGGGCAATGTCTTCCCCCAGCGGAATCCTCGTCGTGTTCCTTTGCTTGGCACTGTTAGGCAGCTGCCATGCCATGGCACTGACCACAAACATGGCCTCAAAGGTCTGGTCCCAGCTGGAGGAGGTCAGCCAACCAACTGACCGCCACCTGCCGTCAGACTTACCACTGTGGACTGCTTGGGCAACTGGAGCCAACATGGCCGTGACGGCCTCTCCTGTTGATCTGTGGACGTCACCGTCCGTGAGCGCCGAGGAAAGAGGCGCGCACGGTGACGACTCTCAACAGGGAGCTGTCCCCCGGCCCTCAAGTGAATTCACATCTATGCAGAGAGCAGTGGGCCAGGGGACATTTCATTTCTCTGAGCCAGACGATCCCGATCCTTCTTTGACACACCGACTGGTCAATAGTGAGTCCACCTGGGCAGACGAGGAGCACATGCCTGACCTGCACTTCAGACACGCTCAAGAGGACTCGGCGCCCACTGACGCGTCCTCCCTGGCTGCACAGACACCTCTGTCTTCCGCTCCTGCTCAGGAGTGGAGCGCGATCGACACTGCGAGCGCTGCCACCGTGGCGCCACCGCTGGGGTCCTCTGGCACGCCTGACCTGGGCACGTCAATACCAGCTCTCACACTTCACCCAGATACCAGGCCGACAGGGAGCCGTGTCACAGATACGGGTTTAGACACTGATGATGCCGTGGACTCACAAGGTGAAGGAACCGAGGTTACGACCTCAGTGCTGCATGAGGAAGATTCTGCAGTGAGACCAACAGAGGAGTTGGCATTCATCACAGACTCTTTTGCAGGTAGGCCTCCTTACATGGATACATTTGATGACTTCTAATTTCTAACTCTCAATTCTCATATAGCCTGGAGGACAGCCTGACTTTAACACCACCCACAAAATTTGAACTCAGGAAATTCGGTCTGGATTTGTTCCATTGAGAAGCCTTGAAAATTTGAGAACTGTGTGGACCAATCAAATCCTCAGGGCGGGTTTCATACAATGATGGATAGATGAACAATCATAGATATAATGGTAGGGTGACTAGGCGTCCTCTCTTCCTCAGACGTGTCCTCTTTTTGAGACCTAAAACACCATCTCCTTTTTGGGGCACATACCCTTGTACTGAACTGCTGTGCCCTGGTAAAATCTCAAGTCCAGGGCCAACTGAATTGTTCGGAGAGTGGGCCTACTGGTCATACATACTGTATATTACACAGCATATCACATGAATGAGTGGAATCTAAGCTTTCCAGTGATATTACAGTAGTGCCATGTTGCTGTGATAGTTTAAATAGTTCCTGAGAAAATGAACATTGAACTGACATAAAATGTAATCATGCATTCTGCACACACAGCTCTGCATGCCCATTACCCTCGACAAAATATCTCACAAATGATTCCCCCACCTCATGGCAAACCGTAAGCTATATATCACAATGAACAGCAGACTTTACTGAATACAAAGATATGAAGCATACCTCTGTACAATAAGCGGTTCTGCGTAATCCGGTTTTGAACTTCTAACACATTTCTACTAATGTATTTTAATGTAAACTATTTATGCAACATTTTTGTAGATTGCTTCACCAGAAAGTAACCCATCATCATGGTGCTCATACCTACAGTATATGAATATATATTCTATTGACATGCTTCGTAGTGATATTAATGCAAAAATATGAAGGAAAAAAAATAGCCGCTCTTATGACATATCTTATATCACATCATACATTCCCAGGTAGCCAGCATCATAACTGTTTCACCTGTGTGTGCATGGTTAACATTTTGAAATGCAGAAATAGTTTAGGCCACAGCACAAATATTTCCACCTAGATAAAAAATAAGCAAGTCTAACCTCTGAATTTCTGTTCAAAGTGCACCAGATTGATGCAATTAAACATTAAGATATACATTTTCTTCTGGGAGAGCATGCCCCTGCCCCCCACCCCTAGGATGACATAGCATCAGAGGAACGCAGGTTCAGGCCTATACTGTAGGATCCCTCAGATTGCCCATATGGTTGAAACACGAAAACACAAAATAGTATAGAGAAGGGATATTTGGAATTTGCTATTGGACTTGTACTCCAGACTGATCTGAAAGAACCTTAGAATAGCACATCTTTTCATGTGAAGAATCACAACAGCATCCTCCTCTCATCTACAAACACTTGCCTCGAGCTGTGTGGTGGGGGGTTTGTCTGTGTAATGTATCCTGTGGTGGCCAGCAGTGTTTGTATATGCAGACAATGGGGCCGTGTATAGCAGTACACGGATGCTGCAGTACAAAATCAGTATTCAGCATGCATGAGATTACCCTTCATTCTTCATACAGTCTCTCTTCCTCTGTTTATCTCTCTCCCTACCTCTATCTCTCCCCCTTTCTCTCTCCCACCCTTCCTCCCTTCCTATATCTATCTCCTGCTTTCTCTCTCTCTCTCTCCCGCTCTCTATCTCATGGAAGGAAAATAGTCCCTTTTTCACTGCACAATTGCACAACTGAAATGTGAACAAGAAGCAGTTTCAAAGTTTTCATATTTCAGAGAAAATTAACAGATACATGCTCTATGACAAACACTCTATTAGGCACAAACACAAACACAGGAACAGAGACAGTGACCTTCCCTCCTTCCCCCCTGTCACCTCAGAATGTACAAAACTATAATAACAGTTTGACATGTGAGATTAGTGCACAGCTCAACCGGAGAGTGAGAGCTCTAACAGGATCCACAACCGTAAGATGTGAGAGTGTCCCTATTTATGCACCATGCCGTTCTGAAGAAGAGCGGGATTCTGTATACAGTATGATTGATAAGTAATGCAGAGAACTCTGGAAATGCTGGTTTAAAGGATCGTGGGGGTGAGTCAAACTTGAGGAGCCACGCAGAGCTGGTGCGGATAGAGCCCAGGAGGGGAGGGCAGAAGGTGATAGTGATCAGACCCGGACCAGGCCAATAACAACAGCAGGGAGATCCTCTGTCCTAACACTTCATACTGCCATTGGCTCTAATTCCTATTTATTGGATTCTATTCCATGTCCCTTTCATAGCAAAGATTATCTGTTGGGTTACTCCACATTAATTGATATGATTTGTGGCCACTGGTCATGTTTTATGAAATGCACTTAGAACTGTCAGTTCAAATAATGAGCAGTAAACAATGATATATCCATACATGCTACAATGTCATGTTAAGTGTGAGTATACAGTACGTCTCAGTGTTGTGAATGATCAGTGGATAGGCAACTTAGTCTGTTCAAAAAAACGTTAAAGGTAAAATCAGGCCAGGTTCCGTTTTTAAATAGTTACAAAAATGAGAGCAACTGAGAGGAAGGTCAGCACCCTCCTAATCTCTCTCTCTCTCTTTCTCTCTCTCTCTCTCTCTCTCTCTCAGTCTCTCTCTCTCCCTGACCCATTTTCTGCAGCCTACTTCCAGTTCTCTCCCTGTAGAGAGAGAGAGAGAGAGAGAGAGAGAGAGAGAGCAGCCAATTAGTAGACTATAGACTACACATTATCCTTTAACAATGTTTGTGTGCCTCCAATTTCTTGCTTTATTTCTGTACTCAACCCAGCGGCATGCAATCCGACTGAGAACTTTTCCTTTGACTTTTCTCATACCGAGTTCGATACACTTTTAATGCCTGGGGTATTTAAAAAGTACTCACACATGAATCGTTATCTACTTAATGGTCCTAAATGACATTTAGACTCATTTGGAGACTATGTGGATAGTTAGCGAAGTGTGGCGTCGGGGCCTTATTACCACTTCGAACGTGCATTAATTTCCTATAAACGCACGGCGCGTTGTTGATTATCCCTTACATAACTTGGGTTCACAGTTGAATTGTTGGGTGTAGATTTGGATGGGAAAGGGACAGGGGTGATTGCCTTCTCCAGTACTTGCATCCAATCCCAATAATAATCTTAATTAACATCTTGCTGGCTGCAAACCATCTCTCAATAAATGGTTCAAATGGGTTTTTCATTTATCTCCAAACGCACTGACTTGCTGCTTCATCTGAGTGATCCATCCACTGCTTGTTGTGCACATTTCCATGACACATTTGACCTCATGACTATGCAATCTGAACGTAAGATCAGGACAAATGAGTATTTAGGCATAAGCACTGGTCAGCAAATATACATTATAGACAGTCTCTCAAGTACTGGTCCTCTGCTGCAGCGAATGATCAGTTATCCAACTCAAATGTCAGCATTTCAGAACAATGACGTCCATTCTGAGTATGTTGAGGACAAAAGATGTAGTGTTGACCACAGTATGTTGAGGACAAAAGATGGAGTGTTAACCACAGAAGTGTCTTGAGTCTTTGAGATGTGCTCACACCTGATTAGAATATTCTGATATACTGTGACTAATACTGTTTGAATGAAATGAAAATAGTGGCAATGGTGTCAGTTGGGCAGAAGCCACAAATTGGCTACCTCTTGATGTCATTGATGTTTTAAAATAGTGAAACTCTCTGTCTCTCTCTTGTAGGTGTAGCTCCAGATGACGCCTGGTCAGACACGGACCCACTGTCCGAGTCCTCCTCACTCCCAGACTGCAACGCCGTCACCACAGGGGTCTGCAACACCTCCGAGACCTCGTGGGCTCCTCCTCCTCCTCCTCCGCCTCCACCTCCCCCCGGAGGCGACAAGAGCGTCAAGAGCAACGGTGACCTGGACGACCTTTCCTCGGCCCCGTTTCCCCCCGTGACCGTGCCGCTGCCCCTCTTGGTGCCCCTGCTGGCCGACTGGAACGCGGCCGTGGCCACGTGGGGGCTGGCGTGGGAGGCGCACGTGTACGGGCTGGGCTGCATGTTCGCGCTGGTGGCCGCCATCTCCGCGCTGTGCCTGCTGTGCCTGCCCTTGCGCCGGCCGGCCGGCTGCGGCCTGTTCGCCGCCGCGCACCTCCTCCAGCTGCTGACCGGCGCCGGACGGGCCTTCCTGCTCTTCTACGACCCGTACGGCCAGCGGGAGCGCCTGCCCGGCGCCGGCGTGCTGCTGCTGCACGAGGCTCCCTTCCCGTGCCTGACGGCCGCGTTCGGCGCCGCGCTGCTGCTGCTGTCGGCGCGTTCGCGCACCCGGCTGCTGCCGCGGGCGCTGCTCCAGCGCTCGTCCTGCGCGCTGGCCGCCCTGCTGCTGACCCACGCCGCGCTGGCGCTGGGCTTCGCCGGCCTGGAGGCGCTGCTGCCCGGCGTGCCCTGCCTGGCGCTGGTGCCGCCGGGCGCCTTCGTGGCCCTGGCGCTGCTCCTGGCCACGGCGTACCTGCTCTTCTACTGCCACGCCCGCGCCGACGCCAAGCACATCTACCGGCTGAGCGAGGCCTCGCCCGAACGCTCCGCCACAGACGGCAACGCCGCCAACGCCAACGCCGCTGCAGCTGCTGCTGCTAACACGCCGCGCCACGCCAGCCAGTGCCCGTTCTCGGAGGCGGGCGTGTGGGAGCGTGCGGCGGGCACCGGGGTGTTCGCGGCGCTCTTCCTGCTGGCGTGCAGCGGGCTGCGGCTCTACGCCATGCTGCTGGCGGCCGGGGTGGCCGGCGGGGGTCAAGCGGGGCTGCCGCCCTGGCCCTGGTGGGGCCTGCAGTTCAGCTTACGCGGCTGCGAGGCTGGCGTGTGCCTGACGCTCGCCCTCATCATCACCCACCCGCTCCTCTACTGCGGCCAGCGGGCAGCGGGCATGTCCAAGCCCCCACGCTGGCCCGGCTTTGCCTGGCGCTCGGGCGGAGGTGGCTCGGGCGGATCCGGTAAGCCGTCCCTCCTGCCGGGCGGTTACGGCTGGTCCCTGCGGCCCGGCGAGAAGCTGTGCGAAGGCCTGACGCGCAAGGAGAGCGAGAGCGTGCCGCTCTACACGCTCGCCGACCAGCGCTTCTCCGAGACCGACGGCCTGGACCTCCACTACCCCAGCACGCCGACCGACCTGACCGCCAAGAGGCTGGCCCACAGCAAGCTGGCCAAGGCGGTGTCCATGGGCTCGTCCTTCGCCAGCCTGGACGGAGGGCTCTACAGCGACTCCACCGTGGACCTGCGGCCCCCGTCGCCCATCGACCTGCGGCGGAGCATCGACGAGGCGCTCTTCAGCGAGTCGCTGTTCTCGCGCAGCATCTTCTGCTCCTCCAGACTCTCGCTGAGCACCAGGGGGCCCCCGGACGGCCAGCCCTGCAGGGGCCCCTCGGCCGCCGCCGCCGAGCCCGGCCTCTACCGCACCTCCTCCTGCGGGGACGTGGACCAGCCCGCTGCTGGCGCCGACGCCTCCAGGCCCTCCCACCGGGGGGTCCACACGCAGAGAGGGGCCTGGAGGGGCAGCAGCTCCGCCTCGCTCTGCGGCGGTCACTTCGGAGGCCACGGCGCGGCCGCGGCCCACGGCGCTGTCCCTCTCACGGTCTGCTGCGCTCACATCGTCCCGGGCCAGGAGGTCCAGAGGGCGCCGCCGCGCCACCCTTCCCAGAGGAGATACCCGACGCTGGGCTCCACGTCGTCCAGAGAGAGCCTGTGCGACACACAGCTGGACCGGGAGCAGGTGGACGAGCTGGCTGTTCAGGCAGAGTTCATCAACGTGTGCCGGCAGATTGATGCTCTTAGCGTCAGCAGTGACACGATTGATCTGTAGGAGCCTATTGAGAAGAGCGAGGAGTGTTCACAGGTGCAATAGTACGGTGGCACTCGCACACAGTGGACTCTTAGAGTGGAATGAACTGATTGGTGTGGAGGGACTTCAACATCTAAATGTGTTCTAATGCATTTTTAAAAAGCTTCCCTGACCTGAGCGCATACTCTAATAGCAAGGAAGAGGTTTAATGTACCATCTTGTGGTCATTTCACAGAGTGAAGAGCAGTTGAGTGGTAGGGAAAAAGCCAGCACTTCTAGGCTATAAAACTCCCAATTAAAACCACTTACTGCACTCAATTTCACATTTTTAAAACATAAGTACGTAATGTTTATATAATAAGATATTCAAGTCATATAAACGCTTATAAGTATCAATACTTATGAGCAAGAGGTATGAGCAATAAAAGGGTACCAAATGTAGGTGCTGTATTGTGGTACATAGATAGAGAAAAAAAAGGTGTGTGGAAATAGTCAAAACATGTTGAAGAAAGTGGACCTTTCTGTGAGCGTCGGACGCAGACGTCTCGTTTTTACTGAATAAGATGAGACTTTTGGGACTCTTCAGCTTCAACTCGGCTATCAACAATGTGGAGCTCTGTGTAGCTGTGTCCAGCTTTCTGCCCTTAATTTTGCCCTTTGAAGTGTTGCATCCATTTCATTCCAAAGAATCTCTTACCATGCTGTGCTGCTTACTGCTGAAATGCAACCATTGTGAAGCTACAATGATAATTTATGTACTTTTTCATGTACAATTTATAAGACTATGCAAAATATGCGTATTGTCATACAATAGGTGACTGAAAATGCCACAATAAAAGATCCAGAGACCAACATAGCAAAAAGGTTGTGATCCAAATTCAACTTTTCTGTAAGCTCCAAGTTCACAAGTGAATTAGATCAAGTGGTGGGGAGAACCTGCTGACGGCTTTACCATAAATAGCTCTTTTGGCAGCTTACACTCTAAAATCAATGTGCCTTTGTACAAGTGGGTCAATACTCTCTCCCAGTACCCACCAACTGGCTGGCTGATGGCTGAATAATATGAGTTAATGCTGCTCCCTAGTGTTGACTACAATGGCAAAATGACACAACATACATGTATACAGTAGTTATGTTACACAGATATATTGAATTCAGCAAGAATAAAAAGGAATAAAGAGAGAGAGAGAAAGAGAGAGAGAGAATATTAGATAAGGTGCATATGGGTGCCATCACTACTTTCATTTCAAGGTTTGAATCAAATGAGAACAGAGACTGGAAAATTGGTAATCAGGGATTGAATCAAAAAGTTTATTCATCCTACAATCAATTATTTAACGAGTGATCTCAAAAATTATGGGAAATATAGACATGAAAAAAACACGTCTACATGTCAATCATCCTTGCTACATCTCTCTAGCTATGTCTTTCATACACTCTCATACATACACACACACACACACACACACACCTTTAAGAAATCTGAGAAAATGCTACACAGTGATAGTAACAGAATTACCATTGAGTTGAATATAACCAACACAAACTTCATTCCTGCAAGCTGATACATTTGATTAAAAGCGAACAAGAGATCTAATGATTCTCAAAATAGAAAATCATTAAGTATCTCTATGACTGCAAAAACATTTGATTTCTAAATAACTGCAAAAAAGCAGAAAACCTGAGAAGCTCAAATCAGCAGCACTGAAGCTATGGAGCTAGAACTACACTGCGGGAGTACAGAAAACTCACATGAATCACTGGCTGTTGGTGCTGAATCTGACACTACTTCAGATTGCACACACTGGTGCTGAATTGCACACAGAAGGATTAGAGTTGGAGGTTTACTACACAGCAGACAACAGAAAGCCAGCTCATGTTTTATTTCCACACAAAAAAATTGTGAACTCTTTGAGAGCATTACTTCTTAGAGAATTTGTGTTCACGTTTATGTTTATGTTTATGTTTCAACATCGTGAAAATGTGACTTAGAACTAACCGTGCAAAGTACAATCTCACAAGAATGTCTGTTTGTAAGGCGATCAGGCGGAATGAATCCCTGATGTCAGGCTTCACACTCAGCCACTGCGCCCCCTATAATACCTTTCATTCATTCTACTGAGAGGCATGGAGGGCATACAGTGAGCAGGCTAGCGCATAAGCTAAACAAGCTAGTTCACATGCTCTCACATGGAACCAGTCATGAAAACCAGCTCTCACATACAGTAAAGAGGGCATTTAACATTCATCTGATTACATAGAGTATTTGTTGATAATACCTGTAACTCCATCTAGGTAACAGTGATATCTAGGTAACAGAAATATTGCTGGTCAGCACAAGGGTAGCATACATAGATTTCTGCTCCTCGAGGTCTTTAAAGGTGTTCCTGTGACGTTCCAGAGGACAAAGAACCTTAATACACTTCACTGTGCATAGTGCTACCAAAAACACTTACTGTATGTAGAACGCCCAGTGTAGTCCTTGAAGGTCCTCTCTCTCTCTCTGCGTGTGTGTGTGTGTGTGTTTTCACAAATCTCCTGCTACAAGTATTAGTGAACTGGGTATTCCATTACAAGTGTGCAGAGAGCTACAGCTGAACTGATCACACACACACACACACACACACACACACACACACACAATCTACAGTGAGAAACAAATCGGAGGTTCTGGCAGCTGAGAGGATATGATAAGACAAAATGACACCGCACTTCAGAGCAGTGAGTTGGGTCTCGGAGTTGTTTGCGTGTGTCCTGCATGTCCAGTTACGGCCAAGGTGAACGTCACAGGCCGATGTTCTGCCCCCTGCCTCGGCCAGCCAGTCTGCAAGCTGAGTAGCCTTCCCGCTCTACATGGGGCCTCACGGACAGCACAGAGAGAGAGAGAGAGAGAGAGAGAGAGAGAGAGAGAGAATACAGTATTCTACTCAGCATGTGGAGGAGGGGAGGACAGTACAGTGTTCAGGTCATGATTGCCGCTGGACTGGGCTGGGCTGGGCTGGGCTGGGCTGGGCTGGGGGTTGGTGGGGTCACAGGTAGCCGTTGTGTTTGAGTGACGCTGGCGTGGGGACGTTGGGAGCCACCCGGCTCTGGCCTCGACTGCCTCCCTCAGTAAAGCCGCTTCTCATATCTGCAGACACAACACACAGGTTGTGAGTACTTTCTGCGCAAAACACACACACACACACACACACACACACACACACACACACATACTTACATAACACAACAAACAGAAGCACACACACAAACAAACAAGCATGCACAAACACACACACACACACACACGCACGCACACACACACACACACACACACACACACAAATCCCATAGACTCTTCAGTACAGTCCTAGAGTGTGTAGTGCAGTTGATTTCCCAGTTGGCGATTGTTGAGAACTGTTCATTAAAGGCAGCATTACACAAGTCATGTGGAGCTATTGCAAAGTGAAACAAAATCCTAACACATCCAAGTAGAAATCTAACATTTCCCCTATTTCCTCTGGCTCTAAGGCACGGTCTATGCTTCCAAAAGAATGGCAGTGAGCATTTTCAAAGCCTTTATTACAGACTTTGAAAGAGCTGGAGAAAAAGAGAGAGAGATGTACTGTAGGCAGGGAAAGAGAGACAGACACACAGATAGACAGAAAGGGAGAGAGATAGTGAGAGACAACAACAGAGAGATGGAGAGAGCATTGGGAGGTTAAAATAATTCTAACTATGCCCCGTTAGAATTGAGTAAAATAAGGAAACTAAAAATGCTCCCCCTAAAGTCCAAACTGAGAGCTATCGTTCACTAAAGCCCTTTCACCAACAGCACAGACACAGCATGGGAGCAGTGGCTTACAAGCGCAAGGTGGCGTGTACTTACATGGCACAAAAGAATATCTATGATGTGCATGAGTGAGAAAGAAACAAACAAACAAACAAGAGAGGAAAGAAAGAAGACAAATTTGATCTCTAACTGCTACTGTTTCAAAAAGTTGAGCTGGGGGATAAAACAAGAATTTAGCCCTCTTGACTCACTGAGAGGATGACAACAGCATTTATGATAAAAGATGGGGAGGGGGATACTGTGGAATATCACAGCAGAGAGCAGTATGATTAAAGGAACCGTACATAGGATTCTGGCCAAAACTGGTACTGCAATCACTTTCAAAATACTGTAGAGAGGTGTATACTACTGTACCTAAAGCAGAGCTGGCAACCTAGATGCCAAAAAAACTACTGACTTTGTGATTAGTAGAGATAGGTGGAGGGTGGCGCATCAGGCCAAAACTCAACATGTAAACATCAACATCAGGTTGAGGGCTGCACTTCACTTTTTTAAATGACAATATCCTGGCCGGACAACTGCTGTCAGTGATACAAGTATTTGAAATGAGCATGATTTCTTAATGTCTAGTGACATATCAGGGGCATTTTATGATTAATGATTTTATGATTAATTGAAATACATTTCTTATATACGGTTCCTTTAAGCGATCACAGGTATGCAGATGTCGCTGACTTACGAGTGAAGACCATGCACGCCGCCTTCCACCTGCGCAGACATTGTCCTCTTCTCAAACTTCAGCTCTCCAGAGTACATCATGGAGCTGGCAGAGAACACAAGCACATCAGGGGGCATGTTTAGCATGATGACAGCCTCAGAAATCAAATATACACACACATCACCTGGCAAACACATCAGCACACACTAACGGTGAGGGTTAGCCCTCACAAATGAACAAATGTTTGTGTTACTGTACATATTTACAGATACTATACAGATCTGTATATAAAATATGTATACATGCATACAATACACACACACATACACGTACAGTATATAATATGATCACAAGTAATTACAGCACAAAACACAAATGAATGAATCCAATAATACCTGCATAACAAATGTACGGTAACCATTAAGCTCTCTAAGCAAATGAACTGTGGATGGTTGAACAGTGACCCCGTATATATCTCACACTGTAAGCTACATTACATCACTTCCTGTCCCACTTTGCTAAGCATTTGTCTCAGTGCATAATGTTGTGTGTGCAGTAGCCTAGCTTACCGTAAGATGGACAAACTCTTAGCCCCGATGTCCTGGCAACCATGCTGGATGCCTGCTATGAGGTAGGGCACAAACTTATGGATGGAGCCTTTGTCTTGCACTGACCCCGAAACACCTTGAGCCACCTTCACTTTATCTCCCTCGCTATGAATGAAAAAACACAATAGGTGTATTTACACACACACATAGACACATACACGGTAAAAATAATGCTAACATATCATAACTTTTAAAGTCGTTTGATCTCATAATCAGTGGTGTAGTCTAGTTAGCTGTAGTGGATATACTGTGATGTACAGTAGTAGTTAGCTGTAATGGATATACTGTGATCAACTTCAAATAATAATACATATCCATCCTTGCCTATTTTAAGCGGGTATACTGACATGGTGATGATCTTTTAGTGGGTATACTGCGTAGTCCAGCGTATCAAGTAGACTACCGTAATTTCCCTACTATTAGCCACGGCTTATACATTGATTTTGCAAGATTTCTTCAAATATGAGGTTTATACACAGGGACAGTTGACATGGTATTAATATGGTTTTGTTTCTTTTAACTTGCATAAAACACTGCTCTGCGGCTTATACACAATGCAGCTTACACACGGAAAATGACTGTACGCCACTGCTCCTGATGCACTGCCCAGTGCTGTGGAGCCTGATAGAGGGTGTGTACTGTACAGTAGGTCTCGCTCTGCCTGCTGGCTCTACAACACTACCTGAAGTAGCGCTTCTGGCTGCTGCTGTTCTTCTCCATGGCGTCCAGAGAGCCCATCCCCCGGTACTTCTTCAGCCGCACGCCGTCCGAGAAGAAGTACTCTCCCGGAGCCTCCGTGGTTGCCGCCAGCAACGAGCCCATCATCACTGTCAACACAAGGGCCATAAGTCATCAAATGATATGAAATGTTATGGAAACTAATCAATTATTAACACACATGTACACAAACACTGACTGGCCCACCTGTTGATGCGCCGAGTGCCAGAGCCTTAACCACATGCCCCACCGTCTGAATGCCACCGTCTGCTATGACTGGCACACCAAACCGTCGGGCGTATTCTGCCACTTTGTACACAGCTGTACCCTGTGGTCTCCCGACAGCCATCACTACGGTAACACACAAATGCACACAAACAACATAAACAGACACAAAGGAACATAAGACCCCTTTTGTCCATTATGTCATCAGTCACAGTATTTTGGGTGTGTACTGTACAGTTCCATACTCTATTTGGACCTACTTTCATTTTCAGCTAAATGTAGACTGTTTGCAACTGTTGTTCCACTGTTGAATACAAACCCTTTGTCAAACATTACTGTATACTTCAACAAACATGGCAATTTCAGAGGGTTCATTGTGTGTCCTGTGTCCTGCGTGTGAGTGTGAGTGTCCTAGTGATTGTGCAGATACAGTAATTTCCCACATATAAGCCGCATTGTGTATAAGCCGCAGGACAGTGTTTTATGCCAATTAAAAGAAACAAAACGATATTAACACCATATTAGCTGCCCCCCTGTATTAACCTCATAGCTGAAGAAATTGTGCAAAATCAACGTATAAGCTGCGGCTAATAGTCGGGAAATTACGGTCGGGAAATGACGGTATAGGGAGAGGGGCCTGGCCTGCCTCACCTTCCTGAGTGATGCAGATGGAGCCACAGCCCATCCCCACTCTCAGGGCGTCCACTCCCGCATCGATCAGGTTCTTGGCCTGCGCTGCGGTCACCACTAAAAAGACACAAAGCCATCTGGACATGAGTGAAGTGAAGAGTTTTGAATGAAATTTAAATAACATGAGCATTTTTCAGTTATATGGAATAATCATAATCAGTTTAAGTGAAACATAAAAGCAGCAATAATATCAGAATAATCTAATCCCACTACAATAACATCAAACCAAGTCCAGTATTAACACCATCAACAAACTCAAAATATGCTGCAGTATTAATATCCAGTTGGCTACAAACAGGGTTCAATATTAAAATCATAAATCAAAGTGCAATAACAAGATGTAAGGCAAATAAAGAGGAACCAATGGCATCATAAAACTGAGCAAACTGCGAGGCTTATAAGTAAACAGTAGTTCACTCAGCAAAAACAGAAGGAAGAGACAGAGAGAGAAAGAGAGAGGGGGGCGATGGAAAATATGCAAGACATGAGAGGAAAGATAGATGAGAAGAGAGAGGCGTAACACTGGCAAACCAAGCACACTACTGTAAAAGAGACCAGGGAAGAGAAAACCTTTCTGATTGGACAAACCAGACAAATTGAAGAGGAAAAGTCACAGATAAGAGGAGACCAAAAGACTCTAAATGTGATGTGGCTGCCATGCCGTGCCTACCGTTTCCTCCCACCACCTGCAGCTCAGGGTACTTCTGCTTGATGTAGTTGATCATGCTGATCTGGAACACTGAGTTCCCTTGGGATGAATCCTGGGAACACACACCGTTATTACACCAGATCTGCACCAGACTAGCACAGCATACTAATTGCGCACTAATTGAAAAGAACAGCTTGATGGCATTGCCTGCTGACAGTACATTTCAATATCAATCCAGTTGTACTTATAACATCACAGACATTACTTTTGATGTTAACATAAATAACAATGATTGACTGTGGCTATGGTGATTCATTCACTATGACCTTCATTCCCATTTGTTTGTATCCTTTATTTTAAGTTCTTTATGCTTTCTAGTCTGTTTCACACTGAAATTGAGCTACCTTCTTGTACCAAACAATGAAACACATTTCAACTCCAACACCAAAGCCCTCACTAAAACCCATATCTTTCATTCAGCCCTGGCCCCACAATGTCATGTTCTGTCACAGAGATGATCTTTGACCCTGACCGTAGTCCTCACCAACACGACCACGTCCACCCCGGCCTGGATGAGCAGGTCCAGCCTGTACTTGTCGTCCTCGCGGGTTCCTATGGCCGCACCACACAGCAGCTGTTTGCGGGAGTCTTTAGAGGCCAGAGGGTAGTCGCGATTCTTCTTCAGGTCTGTGCGCGCGATGATGGCCACCAGCTCGTCATTGTCGTTCACTATTGGCAGCTTCCCTAGGGAAGCACGGGGAAAGAGGAAGAGAAAATGATACGTCTCAGTGTCTCAATCATGCAACACAGATAGAAGAGCCTACACAATTCAAAGAATGCACCTGGACACATGTTCAAATGTTCAAAAGAGAAGAGGAAGCCTCAATGATGAGAGATGACTATAGGCAGAAGTCAAGAATTGACACCAATCTCATACCAAAAATAGATTATAAATATAGTTTCTAAAATAATCAAACAATTACAGTATTCACTATCATTTCAGTCTGTTTCTCAGCCATTCTTATTGTTCAAATTCTGCCTCTATCAGTGAGTTACTGAAACTAGTGATATCACAAAGACATACATCAGTGAAAAACATTACATTGGAGAAAATTATCTTTTGTACATATTATTCATAGTTTACTACCATGCTTGTGTTCAGAATCAGTCTTATCATTAAAGAGCTCCCATTCTCACCTTTCTTACTGCGCTGGAGAATGTCATTGGCCTCTTTTAGTGTCACACCAGCAGGTGCAACAACCAAATCTTCCCTCTTCGTCATAACCTGGAAGATTCACACTATCAAACCTTGTTCCCTGGGAAAGCCCGGATAAGCATGACACACAGCATACATATTACATACTTCACAGGTACCTAATGAGGCTAGACAACCTACATAAACACAGATAAAGGCATAAACAAACACAAACAATAAAGACAGACTGAGAGTTACACCCTGCCACCGATGTAACTGTAACACAGATTGATTTACCTCCTCCAGTGGCCTGTCGTGGTCTTTCTCGGACAGGAAGTCGATGTCTCGTGATGTGACGATGCCCATCAGCTTGCTGCCCATCTTGCCCGTCTCCGTGACGGGGATCCCGGAGAAGCCGTGTCGGATCTTCGCCTCGGACACGTCGCCGACTGTGTGCCTGGGGCTCATCACCACAGGGTCTGTGATGAAGCCTTGCTCGAATTTCTGAAGTGAACACACACACACACACACACACACAAAATACACCGATGTGAGGACTTGCTCCACATTCTTATGTAAGACCATACACACACACACACACACACACACACACACAGACTACAAGAAAATCAAATCCAACAGATCATACCTTCACTCTCCGAACCTCATTGGCCTGAAACTCTGGAGTGCAGTTATGATGGATGATGCCAATTCCCCCCATGAGCTGGGACAAAAAAGCAATCAATCCCGGACCAATCCAATTATAGATACACTTGTGTCTAAAAATGGCAACATGTAATGAGTTTCTTCCTAGTAAACATGTACATAAACATCAGCAGGCTACAAAGGAACACACAGTAACATGCATTTCATGTGAAGCTTACCTAATGTAAACTAAACTGATTTAGCCTTAATACATGCATATCGTCAAAAAGAATCTGAACTCACTGCCATCGCAATAGCCATGGAGGACTCTGTGACCGTGTCCATTGGCGAGGAGATCAGTGGGGTCTTCAGACTGATCTTTCTGGTCAGGGCAGACGTCAAATCCTAGGTGGCAAAATGGAATAAAAAATATGACACTGTGGGCCAGATGTACTAAGACAGTGCTAATAGCGACTTTTTGTATGCGCAGAGTGCGAACGCTGTGCTTTGCTATATTGCGTGGAATTTACTAAGCTATCACTTCATTACGTTAACTGCGTTCCGTGCCGCCCGTTCCCGCCCCTTTACCACGCCATTTGCGCATGCAGAGCTGAACAACGAGCGCAGTTGAATATTGCAACATTAAAAAGAATCAAAGTTTAGCGATCATACATGATACAAAGAGATGTCAACGAGCAGCGACAGACAGAGTACAGTTAGGCCTAGTAGTTCTACTAATCCACTTAAAAAATACTTGAACTATTTACTGCACGTAGACTTGGGATATGATTGAATGCCTAACAGATTGGGAAGTGTAGGCTATGTCGTGAAAGAGAAAATACGATTTTAGAGAGGCAAACAAAAGTTAAGGTTGCTTTTGACATAGTACAATGAAGAAAACGGATGCTCTGAATATTGATCAGCTGTCTCTAAAAGTTTTTCTAATAGACGCATTTAACCGCAATCTGGATTGCACCTGCTTTCAGAAGGCGGACGTTTTTCAACGCAAAATAGATGTGCGCTGTTTTCATACATCTGGCGGAATACTTAATCAATCGCTATTAGCACCTCTCCTCCCCTGTACTTGCGTGTTACACCCATTTTCAGCTGATCCGCCCAGGAATGAATATGCATGACACGGAAAAGCGCAAATAGCCATTTTCAGCCCCCACGGCAGGCAGTCTGCGCGTTTCCCTCATTGCGGCCTGTCTGTACATATCCTCCCCATGTTTATACGCGCACGTTACGCCTGAAATGGGCGCAAAACGTTAGTACATCTGGCCCTGTGTGAAGACACTGACACATGTCTCTTCCAAGGTGCTTATGTGGCTGATGCCTGGACATATTCTTACCATAAATCAACCCGGGAATGTAACACAAATAATGACCAGACAATCAGTATCAAAACATCTGTGACCACACTTTGTTATCATATATCAACAAAAACAACAGCATTGCATTTATTTAGCACTTTTCACGGTACCCAAAGCACTTAACAGTGAAAGGGGAACCTAGGCTGGGTGAACCCTGCTTGACCTGCCGGCCGGCAAATTTGTATTTCGCCCGGCAGCTCAGGCTGGAAACCTGCACATTTATCTCCCATGCTACCTGTCCACAACCTTTGGGTCCAATCACAAACTAGTTTATCCAAATGACACACCGGATCGTTGGTCTTATTGGTTGAAGGACAATCCAAGCGTACAGAGTCATTTGAACGATGCCCACTGATCACGCCTCTTGTGCAATAGAAATAAAGCGCAAACTCCTTTAAAAGTTTGAGCTAACTCACTACCACCAATATAGCATCCACCAGGTTGATGCATGGGAGCCATTAGGCTCCAGAGCACTCACCACACCCTAGCTTGAGGTGGAGAATGAATGAATGAATGAATGAATGAATGAATGAATGGATGAGAGTGGCCGATGACATGAGCCAGGTTGAGAATTTAGTCGGGACATTGGTGAAACCTCTACTATTTGCAAAGAGTGCCATTGGAACCAGTCAGAACCTCAGTTTTAACGTCTCGTCTGAAGGACGACACCTCCTACAGCCTCCTACTGGAATTGATTTGTTGGCTAAAGGGAAGAGTGTCACCTGCCTGCTACCGTCAACACCACTTCCAGCAGCAACTTGGTTTTCCAAGGAGGTCTCCCATCCAAATATAGTACCTTCTTCATATGTCCCTTTCATATTTATTATGTGTTCATAAAAGAACAGACCGTCTGCTTGTGTTTAAGTATGAACAGTATAGTCACATACTCTATGTGCTAACAGGAATAGCGGAATCGGAATATCACCCCTCTGCTCATCACTGTTAATTATGCCTGGTCTTTCATTATTAGTATGCCCCTGTCATCATCAGTAAGAATAAGATGGCCTCATCTCATGCAACCCCCTCAGCGGGAATCTAATTTATCTGCCAGCTCTGACTGCGAAAGTCAAAAACAAACAGCAGTCCTCTCCGCTGGTCATTACACTAACTGCACAGCAATAACAGCAACACCGTCAAACCGACCGGCTCTTGCAGGCTATCTCATGGCCAGGCCACTCCACATGTACACAAGTTAAAAATGGTAAAGCAGTATGGTGATCAAGCTATATAATCAGAATAAACAACTCTGAGAGCTCTAGTGTCAGTGCTGGTATATGGTTAGCTGACTGCAAGCCTGTTGTTGTGGACTGCTGTCTAGTTGTGTATAAGTACTCACGATGTGGACTACCTGAGCCAGGGAGGCTCTTTGCCTCCACAGGCCAGACACCATGCCCAGCTGCTAATGAGTTCTCAATGTTGTCGGCTTGTGTGGTGCACAACATCTCTGAGGACAGGTGAGCTTAATCGGCCTGTGTCAACATGTCTAACTCACCTGGGAGAGACGGCAATAACAGACACCCCCCCCACCTTCACTGCCTACTAGTCTCCTTTTCATTAAAACACACACATACACACACATGGGCTTCAGGTGTGAACAAACAGCTGACAATATGTGTGTGCGTGTGTGTGTGTATGCAAGCATGCATGCATGTGTGTGTGTGTGTGTGTGTGTATGTGTGTGCATGTGTGTGATGATTATGTGTTGTAAGATCAAAAATGTTAATATCAACTGAATAAAGAGGTGAGTGTGTGAATCATACTGTGTAAACTTACCACCTCGTCAGAAGTGAAGTCAATAAAACCAGGAAGGATGAGAAAGTCACTAAAAAGCAAATGAAAAATTGAGGTCAATATTATGCACCTTATAGACACCTTCCAAACCAATGCTTTCTATCAACCTAGGGTATTTACCGCACATAAACACACACACACACACACACACACACACACACACACACACACACACACACACACACACACACACACACACACACACACACACACACACACACACACACACACACACACACACACACACACACACCACACACACACAAACCCACACACTCACACACAAGCTCATAAACAGAGCACAGCATGATGACAGTGCAGCTGCGTGTTGTGGCTGGAGGCAGCTGGACTGGGAGACAAACATAATCACAGCACCTGCTGCTCACTCATCTCAGAGCCACTCTGCAGATTGTGCTGACCTGCCAGGCTCTGGGAAACTTCTGGCTGTTTTGTCTACCATTGAAGCCAAATGAAGCTAGATGGGCGCATCTTCATCCCAGACTTAAGTTATGTTTTTAGGTATTCCCCCAGTCTTTGAACATGATACATTTCACAAAATTGTGCCATTATTTTTTCTATACCATTCTTCCCCACACTTGGATTTCTGTGCCTGACCACAGACGCTTAGAGTCAACCCACAGGAGGTCAGGCCAGGCCAATCAAACGAACCAAGAGCCTCTCAGGGATAATGGTACATGATGATGTCAGAGGGTCTAATCAGCTCCCATCCGTGTGTGTGTGAATGTCTGAATCTGTGAAGGGGGCTTTGAGTGTGTGTCCTATTCTTGAGCACTTCATTAAAGTAAGGCACGAGGCTAGAATGTGCATCTTGTGGGTTAAATTATTGCAGCTTGTGCAAAAAGGTATTCAAGATGTGCGTGTGTGAACTTTTTCAGTGTCTGTATGTGTGTATGTGTGTCTGAGTGTGGATGACTGTCTATCTTGCTCTACTCACAGATCTGTATGTTGATGTATCTGCAGAAGGCTAAATGACTATCCTCCTAGATCCTCAAGGTTTGTCCTACATACAACTGTATCTATTTCCATGATGTGTATGCATGTGTGCGTATTAGTGTGTTTGTGTTTTCTGCGAGTCCACATGCTGTGTGTCCTCTGGAAGTGCACCTTATGTGGTAATGAGGGATTATGTAATGTGCTTAGGACTGGAGGACAGTTCATGTTCTTTGGTGGTTAGTTAATGTTCTTTGGTGGTTACTGATACCATCATGTAGACCTACACTGAGTGCACTTCACAAGCTAAAAAGGCTTCAAATGTTTTTTGACCTAATAGATCCACTTGGATATAATGGATATCTCTTTTGTAAAGACTCACTATAGCCACGTTTACATGGACACTTTTAATCCGATTAGAAACAGAATAAGTGTGCTTACTGTAATATAACAAACCAGGACAGAAATTTCATTACAAGAACATTTCTGACTGATTCACTGACTGAAATGATTGGCTAAACTGGAAAGACAAGGAAGACAGACATTCAGTGAGCGAGTGACCAGTTTAATCTTGGATCAAAATGTGTGTCCCATCATGGCATGAAAGACTGAGAGAGAGCGGCAGTAAGAATGTGACTGTTGGGAAACCACTGATAATGTGTTCCTGGCTGCGAGAGTGATGCCACATATAACTGAACTTAAAGTGAGTGAGCACACCTGCCACTAAAAGGAATGGAAGAGACAAATGCTGTGGCCTGCCCTGTGCTGACCACGAGAACCTAAGCCGCTCCTCCGCCGCGCTGCGCGGCATCTCCTCCAGATAAACCCTCCATTAGTCCAGATTAAACACTGCGCCTCCTGCAGCCAGAAATAGCCGGCAGGACCACCGGCTGCTTAATGGCGACTAATGACTGCCCGTGTAAGCTGGCAGGGCAACTTACTAATGGGTGCTGCTGGTTGCCCTGGGCACACGCAAGTGCTCCTGCTGAGCTGAGATGTCCCCAAACAGCGATCCCCGTGTCCCCAAGATGTCCCCAAACAGCCATCCCAAACACTGAGACTGAGAGATCAGGAGCAGGACATTGAGGACATTGATGTCAAATAACATGTAAGCACTGGACATGTATTTGGGGCCTAGTGGAGACTCTGCCAGTGATGTGCCAGGGTGGAGACCGAGGCACTTTGCAGAGCCGTTAAAATATGGCTGACAATGGCATGCTACCTTGTAACCATAACAACAGACGTTTCCCCATAAGGCGTCTACGGAGGATGTGCTATAATTAGAAAGAGGAGAGGGGCAGCTTGGGATGGGAGGGTGGGAGTGGGGACACAGCCTGTCTGCATGTGCACTGAGAAGGCCTGAAAAGCATACTGTTTCCATGGATACCGTGTCTGAAGGAGAAAAGGGAGAAAGCGATCTCATCAACAGATGTCCACTTTGTGGACGTGAGATGTGTGTGTGTGTGTGTGTGTGTGTGTGTGTGTGTGTGTGTGTGTGTGTGTGTGTGTGTGTGTGTGTAAGTGTGTGTGTGTCTGTGTGTGAGTGTGTGTGTGTGTGTGTCTGTCTGTGTTAGTGTGTGTGTGTCTGTGTGTGTGAGTGAGTGAGTGAGTGAGTGAGTGAGTGAGTGAGTGAGTGAGTGAGTGAGTGAGTGAGTGTGTGTGTGTGTGTGTGTGTCTGTGTGTGTGTGTGTGTGTGTGTGTGTCTGTGTGTGTAAGTGTGTGTGTGTGTGGGTGTGTAAAAATCCCTCTCCACTAATGGAGCAATCAGTATATTATAAATTACATAAACCAATATTCTGTACAAGCATGACATAATCTAAAATCACTAGCTGTCATTCCTTTGTCTTTGTCATGTTTCATAGTAACCCCTCATTTATTTCTATATGACTGAACTTTAAGTTTCAGCTCAGGGGAGCATTCCCCAGAGCAGAGAAAGCATACAGTACATACTGTACCAACACTGTGGCATGTGAACGGAGGGAAATATTTGTATGGTCATGTGATTAACTGCTAGCATTCTGATTGAATGATCGAAACGTTGAAAACGTTGTCAATAAGTATCCAAGTTGTTCAGGTAGAAGTTATGTTGCCCAATCTCAATGGGAAAGTGTCCCTCAGAAACATTTCCTGGCAACATTGGCCAAAACCTTTAGGTTGCTCTGACTATGTATCATTGCATTGCGATCATATTTTTGCGATACTGTAAAAGGTTTGTGTGTTATTTATTCATGTGTGTTCGCTCTGGGTTTCAGTACATTAATATTCATACTAATCCAGTGCCTACTTCACGGCTGTTAATCGCAGCAACAACATAATTGACACATAAGCTTTTTATTATATGGTCTACTCTATCAGATTA
Organism: Sardina pilchardus; assembly: GCF_963854185.1. Lineage (NCBI taxonomy): Eukaryota > Metazoa > Chordata > Actinopteri > Clupeiformes > Clupeidae > Sardina > Sardina pilchardus. The sequence continues at coordinate 15,045,443 of NC_085003.1, read as the reverse complement.
AAGATGCCTATACTCTTTTAAGCGTGTATGCCATTATAAATGACAACATAAACACTTCCAGTTTTACCAGTTCCTTTGCCTTGCATGAGTATAGAAGGAAACTTGCTGTGTGTACAGTAGGTACATGAGAGTGACAGTGTGTGTGTGTGTGTGTGTGTGTGTGTGTGTGTGTGTGTGTGTGTGTGTGTGTGTGTGTGTGTGGCCTGAAATAATATTTTGGACTCGCACATGTGACAGAAACCATAAAATATTACAACTTACTTATATGTAAGACCATCTCCAATTGCAAAAAGTTGCTGGGCTGTCAAACCATCTTCTGGCACATAACCTGTACCTCCGCTGATCAGGTAGTCTGCCATGCTGTGTGACAGAAAAACACACACACACACACACACACACACACACACACACACACACACACACACACACACTGAATGAAGCTTAACCACATTCTTTCACACATTTTTTAACTACTGTGTAGGACATGCTGATAACATGTACAGTAGGCCTACTCATAAACTAAAGAAAAGAAGAATATCTAGGCCTCTGAATCATGTCCTAAGACACTGAGTGGCTACATGTTTACTAGAGCTGACTGATACCCTGGTAAAATGGTTGAATGAATTAGAGAAACGATATGGTTTACATACAGTAGTTTCTTTAGGCTATTGCACTTATATTTAAGTTTGACATACATACAGTAGTAGCCTATAAAATCCAAATATTATCATCTTCAAGCTTTAACATGTCACTATTGCCTCTATGCATCTCAATTTGTTTATAAATTTCACGCCACGCGGAAGTTCTATTACAATAACAATAATGATATTAATAATTATAATTTTCAGCATTCAGATGTAGGCTATGCGAAATGTTTCGTTCATTGATATCCGTAGCCTATCCAACATCAGCTGAGCCTGCAGACAGAAATGAAAATGTGGGAAGCCTGACTGAAAGCAACAGTTCGCTCAGACTGCTACTCACTGCTTTTGTCCCTGCGGTCTGGTTTGAGGCTGCGATTGTCTCCTGAGTTTTATTTTCTCGGTGGAGAGGGAATGTCCCACGCATGCATCCAAATGTGTTCACCCGTTCGCTGTCTCTAGCCGGCACCACGGCGCTAGGCTGGCAGCACTCTCCGAATCTCCGATTTAGTAAATCGGGAGGGATGGGACAATGGGCGCGTCATATCCTCTTGTCTAGCCCTGAGTAGACTGGTAGCCCTACTCTACAGCGACGATAGAATATTTGGTGAAGTCTTTTCGTCCAGCAGCGCCGGCGCAAGTCATCAACGCTGTATTCGCTGTATTCGTTTATGCGTACCTAACATTTGGCTGCATTTATCTAGGCTAATCAAAGTCCGTTTGATCTCCTAATAGCACGGATCGTCCGGAGGTCGTTTCTGAAAACAATTATAGCCTCATGGTTATGGTTATTATGGTTAGGGTGGAGATCTGGTGCAGATGTTTCTTTTCACTTGACTCTTTTTCCACTGGCGTTTTAGCCAACAGTCTGTAACACACTACACAATGCAGCATTACTGTGCTTTTTAAATATAAATAAATGATGAGTAATGAAAACGAAAACATGTGTTCAATATGAACCATAGTTGCAGAAACACCTATGCAATAACCTAAGCCAGACCATACTGTAGCGTACATATCTGTCTTAACTCTCACAGACCATAACCTTCACTGTCACTTACATAATGGATCCCAGTGGCTTTTCCACCTCAGGGCTTTTTCAGTTACACTGGAAATATTGGAAACCCACTTGCACAAGGATATTACCATCTATCCTAGGGTGTCTGAGAGGTCTACCTGGGAAACTACCAATTTATTGAAGTTCGGCTCGAATGTTTATCTGTACTGTGCTGGCATTTAGCTGCCCAAAACAGTAAACACTGTGGCTTTTTCCTTTTCGGCCCTCAGGAGTTTAATCTCAATGTTGGATTAAATATATAGGCCTAGCAGCCCTCTGATAATTTAATCCACCATTACAGTCTATTCCATGTCTCATCAGCTTTGAGTGCTTCTGAGTGAAATGATACTGCTGAAAGCAAAGAGTCTGTCAACACACCGAGGCATGGCCCAGCCTGTCCAGACCAGATTTGCTTTTAGTGGTGGGCTAAATAACACCAGACTGGAGGCATAAGAAATAGAAAAATAAGAATCAGAAATTAAAAACATGCATAATAAAGCCGAATGCACCAGATAACCAGGCCTAAACCCCGGTGTCTCTTCAGTATGCTATCGAATACATAATTTGTGAATAGAAGTTGATGTCATTCGTCCCTTAGAATTATAAGGTTCTGTCTGACATTTTTGTGAAAACTGAGTTACTCAGTTGAAAATTCTACCTAAAGAGGTTTGTTCCGCTTATAGTATACAGATACTGTAGCTCAATATCTCAGAACTACTAAGAACGTAGATACAGCCTTAATAAGGGGACAATTTTAAAGCATGCAGGGTATAACATAGCGCATATTTGCCTGAAAGAAATGTGTAGTGCATAGACTGCAATAGGGGTTTTCTTTTTTCAGATGTCAACTAACTGTGAAAGTGTTGTTGAAGGCTTGTTGAACTCTTTTCTGAACTCAAGGCTTCCAAGCCTGTGTCCTTGCACCAACAGACTACTTCACCTACCATCCATTCAAGTACTGAATGCTTCAAGTAAACAGTTCTGTCCAGTGAGTTATTCCCTTATAAGTCTGGACATGGAACTTTGCTCACAGTTTAAGAGGATCATTCTGTACACTTAAACTTATCTGTATACTGAGTTGATGTTATGTTAGGCAGCTCATCACAGGCAGTGAGAAATACACTTGCAACTTTTGATAGCTCACTACAAGTCACATATCAATATGAGATGTCCTTACACCATAGAACGATTTGCTGTTTGTTTGTTGAAATGTATACAGTATATGTTAGGGGTTTGTTTGACTGCCCTAGTCACTGTCACTGCAGGTTGGAACGTTCTTGTCCAGTAAGAGGATTTCTGTTAGGTCATATCCAAGTGGAGGATCACTGTGCTTTTTAAAGCAAGGCTTTCACGTCACACCTCAAATCAAAACATTTCAGTTTCAATATGTTTAGTCACATGTTAGTTTATGCTATATCTTCCACCACACAACCTTTGGTAAAGTTATGTATTCTCGTTAGAATTGTTTGCAGGAGTTTAATAAAGAATAGTTTAAAAACTGTTCTGCTTGATCAGTTGCTCCAGTGAAAGTGTATGTCTGACTTGCATATATCTACAGTAGGAACTAGGCTAGACTCAAACAAACAGCAAAAGCAATTACTCTAAAACGCAGAGAAAGATGTTTGAGAATGCTCTGGCTAATATTCATTACTGATATCCAAGTAGCTGTTGCAATTACTGTAAAATATATTCTTAAAGGAATTATTTGTGATCCCCGGTAGAAATTAGGCACAATAGTACATTAGGCCAGAAAGTATCTGACAGTTTTCATATCACTCTCATCACTTCCCTCTTCCTTATGTTTGTTTCTCTTCCTCATTTTCCTAAAACCCTCAGTTTATGTCAGCCAGTCAAATTTGTTGTAAGACTAAAGGAAAGTCACAGAATATTCTCCCACCTCTCAGGTTCGTAACCAGCCTGTATTCGAGTGGCACTGTAACGCTGGGCAGCAGTCTCATGCCCGTGTCCATGCCCATGGGGCACTCCTTGGGCAAATGCCCCATGGAAGTGCTCTCCGTCTCGGGGCGAGAGACGTGGACGCGCTGGCTCTGTGTCCCCAACGATGCGTCGGTAGTCTATTTGGTAGCTGTCCCGCTCGGAGTCGCCAAAGCGATCATACCCCTGCCCCTCCATCTCCTCGAAATCCAGCGTGTCGTCCTCCACGGTGCCCCTCCCAGAGGCCACCCACCCCCCCAGGACTGACCCTCTCTCAAGAGCACCGGGGACGGGAAAGGGTCCTCTGGTCGTCCGCTGCCTTGGCACGCCACGCGCACTGCAGCACTCCTGCACTCACTTGTGAATTGGTGGCCACTCAGACAACTGCTTTTGACAAGTGGATCCCTGGAAATGGCTCTGTGACTTTGGGCCGTGTCTGCTCAGCTGACTGTCCAGAACTCCAACGATGTCAACATGTCTCTGTCAGTATACTCCTCGAAAACCGTTTTGGACAAAGATCCACGATCCTGGACACAGTTGTGATAGCAAGCTCAGGTGCAATTCATTCAAGTGTCAATAACATGCAGAAAAGAAAAAAGCTCCTGCAAACTGTTGTCAGAGAAAGCCTTCACATGGAGACAGAGACATGCAGAGACGGGGTTTGGGAACTCCACAGGTGGCAGTCCTCCAGGTGAGACCTGGATGGTTAGAAGGACAAGAGCTCAATGTGCCTCATCAGGTCTGCAGGATAGAGAGAGAGAGCTAGTAGGTTTCCCTCTCCTTAACCCGCCTCTTTCACTGGCTCTTCTGTCTCTCCCTCTCTCTCTATCACTCTCTCTCTCTCTCTCTCTCTCTCTCTCTCTCTGCAGCTTAACTCTGTTTCTGACAGAAGCGCGTCACTTTTACAAAGAGGATTGGAGAATTAAAGGGATATGTGTGCCTGGCTGTGTGTATGTGAGTGCTTGCATGTAGACTGGGTATGTGTGAATGAGTGGAAACTAACTTTAGTTGCTGTGGAGTGGGGTATACAGTAGGCATGTATGCTTCTCTTATGCCAATCAGTATCAGTACTGCTATATTTAAATGAGTGTCTTAGGCACGGAAACATCATCTGCATACAGAGACAAACAATGTCAAATCCCTTGGAGTGTGTCGTTGCGATGCTCAGCCTTGGAGACAGCAGCGTTACTAAGCTCTAAGGCCATCGGAGACGGTCTTGAGAAGAGATCAGCGCAATAATAACTTGATGCACAAACTACACTTGATGCTTTATCCATGTGATTTCACCAGTTACAAGTGGATTTTCACTTTAAATGAGGCCAACTGACACATAACATCCATGTTGTGAATTTGATCATGGTTTTCAACTGGGCTTGTTTGTGTCCTCAGAGGTAACTTTCCAGGCGTCAGTCCAATCCTGTTAGCTGTTTGTCTCTCCTATTAACTCCTTAGTCGCTCTGCAATCAATACGGCGCATGCTTTTAAGCGGGAGCGCGCAAGATGTTTGACGTTGGTTGTCTCTAATCAGTCAGGGATTCTGTGAATCTGATTGACCAAGATTATATATATAGATCCTTCAACTGCATCAACTAACGGTAACTTGGGGATGATAATAATAATTATAATAATTATAATAAGTGAAAAAAGTTTTTAAGTCAGCATTTTATAGACCACTATGCTAAAGTCTGATTCATTTTCTTTTCAAAATATCTGCATTGGTTCTGGACGTTTCAACCAGAAACCTTCAAGCAACAGATTGAAATAGTATTACTGTATTTATGTGTAAACAAATAGGGTGGGTTAGTTTAAATTCAACTGACGTACTGTTGACCTCTGTAATAAGTTAGCCTCCTGATGGGATTCAAAACATTGTGCTACTAAAACCAAAAAGACACTAATGGAGCAAGTGTTTAAGTCAATTAAAGGTACAGTCCATGATTCTAATCTAACATACTTTTAGTCTGTCTCTGTCACAATCTCATGCACACAGACACAAAAATGTGCAATCACACGTTCACACACACACAAGCATCCACAGGCGCACAGGCAAACAAGCAGAGGCACACTAACCCACACAGTGTCTGAATGACTTCATCTGCAGGTGACTGACTGCTTGTGACAGTTGCTGAGGGATTGGCCCAGAAAAGCTTCTTAGGTGCACCCTCCCGTTTCCACAGCAAGGTTACCGCGGTGACCCGCAGCCCAGCGTGCACCCCCAGCGCTCCCAAGCAGCTCCCTCTCCTCCGCTACCTCTCAATGCCACCCACAGCTGCCACTGTTTCCCCACTCCGCCCTGGACCAAACATAGCATGCATTCAGGCTGATTCTCCGGGTGTTTTCCACGTACACTCACACTGAGTGGTTTCCTCTGGCGGGGGTGGCACAATAACAACGGAGACCCCAGATCTAATGCTTGAGTCAAGAGTCAGGGAAAGATCAACAGAACATCGTCAAATGGTAGCTTTGCCAATAAGGCTGAATGTCCATCACATGTTGTGGGGTATTCTTCTGTGGGTTTTCCACCTGCCTCTTAACTGCTGATTAGGATGGTACCTGTCACTAGAGGGCACCAATGAGCAACCATAATAAATACTGCATACTGGGCCTGCATTTACAAAATTTCATGTAATCACTGCTGTGTACGTAATGGTTTTACCCTTTCTGAGGTCCTCTCCAGGGCTTAAAGCAAAGACGATATATCCATGCCTGAAGTTACCAGAAAGTTTTAAAGCTGGTATATGCATTATTCATTTTCAAATCGTAAACAGCTTGGTCCACACCTGAAATCAGGCTCAGTGCCTGAGATCTTAAAGCCCTGCCTCTCACACTTTTAACTGCCTGCACTTCCTGAGAATGTGTGCGTGTGTGTGTGTGTGTGTGTGTGTGTGTGTGTGTGTGTGTGTGTGTGTGTGTGTGTGTGTGTGTGTGTCTTTTCTTTGATTTACAGATGCAGAGATCACAAGGAGCTCTGACCCCAGGGTACAGTGCACAGGGCAGTCCAGCATTTGTCCACACAGAAGTCTTGTGCATGCCATCAACACTCATCATCTGAAGCTTCCAGAGGGAAATCTTAGACTTTTTTTTTTTTTTTTTGCCAGTCCTATAGAATTCCTAAATCTTGTGATTTTGGTTCCAAATTCTGATTGGGCTTTTTGATAAGGGTTAGGTTTCTCTGAATATTGTCTTCATTTACGTCTCCGCTGTGCGTCAGGGTTCTGTTTGCCCAATCAGGACTTATTTTCCGATAATTACCTTATCCGCTACACACCTGTAAATCTAACCTTTACAACTAATTTGTAAATGGGTTGAAAGAAAGTCCTGACAAAATATCCTTAACTAACCTGTAACTCCAAGAGTGAATCATGAATTATAGTATTAGAAAGGGGTTTAGAAAACATTTTTGTGGCCTACCATCTTTGATGTGACATGAGGGGTCAAAGAGTATGTGATGTTGGGTACAGGTGTTAGTTTGAGGCCAACGGATAATGGGAGTGCAGGTGAATCACACTGTTTTGACAACTCTCTAGTTTATTTAACACTCTAGAAACAGTTTTTCGTTGAGATCATATCTATGGAATTTACAACAACTTTTCTTTCATGGTTATGTTTTTGTACACAGACAAAAATATATATTTCAACGTAAACGAAGAGGCGTTAATCCTAACCAGGCTCTACATTGTTCACGGTCCTTGGAACTTGGGTATTACACACACCCTAACTAATTTAGTACATGTGTTTAATGTGGTAAATTTTATTTTTCTAAATAAATGGACACAATTGGCTGATTAGCCTACTGCATTCCTAGCTCGAATATAGCCTATACTGATCAGCAGCATACCAATAAACTGTTGTTGGCCCTAACACAGAGCTCATCCACGTTGCTTCAAACCTTCAGTTACAGACAAACAGACAGACAGACAGACAGACAGACTTAGGCTACAGACAGACAGACATACAGACAAAGAGATAGATAGATAGATAGATAGATAGATAGATATACAGTAGGCCTATACATGTTTTGATCCCCAAGTGGAAATTCATTATATGTATAATGAAATATCACATAATCTGCTGGACACAACAAACCTTTAGCATGCGGTAGACAGGCTGACATTGGATGAGGTTGGGTGTTCCTCATAGAATCAGAATATTGTAAACTTAATTTTGAAGGGTTCTTCTTCTTTTAAACTCTTGTTCTTCTTCTGCTCACTACCGCCACCGTGTGTCCTGGTGTGTGCAGCCATAATCTATGAAGAAATGGATACTAAATGAAACAAACTACAAAATGAATACCACAGAAACAAACTTTTCCTATATACTTTGAAATGTGTGTTTGTAAATTAAAAGATGAACAGATCATCTGCAATTCTGGAGCCGAAAGAAATCAGTGTCCGCTTTCTAAAACATTAATATTTGGTGTGCATTTCGACCATTCCTGTGAGTGGCAGTAGTGTTCCACGAGAAGAATCAAATAACAAAGAAGAAGAACCTCAGTCCGGTCCGACCGACGCACCTAATCAGTTGTTCATCTGTTGTCTTTGATAGCAGATCCTCCGATGAGTAGAGGGTTTTTGTTCATAACGCGTTCAGGTAAATGTTGATATTTATATAGTGTGTTAACATTTTTGCCTAGTAGGATATACGTAAGGCCTTTTACAGTCATAGACGTATTGATGGTATCAGCCAGTTAGCTATAGCTTGCATCTGAATAAAGCCGGGGGTCAGCCTTTTAACTATGACCCACGTATGGTAGATGGCTTTGTGGCTAAACACAAATATTTGGTACGTTATTGGGCCTTGCCACTTTCTTCGAAATAAAAGGAACGGAACCCGGACTCTTTCTTTGCAATTGCGTGGATTTATCTCTAAATGTGAGTTGTAATAAGTGAGAACAAAGAAAGGTGCCTGTTAGCTTTCAGACACGCTTGATAACGTTATACATTTAAATAACACCAACTTTAATATTAATTTATTTAAGTAAAACCACCCTCAGGATGGAAGAAACGAATTCTTCAATGACCCTTCCAACGGATTATCTCCAATATTGGTGAGTTGGCGTGTGAGTTGTTGTAGAGGATGCAAGTCCGAGTCACTTCCTGTTCGCTCAGATCTCTGTTTATTTTACGTTATTTATTGTAGGTATCAAACCAGTCAGCCATATTTTCATGCACCAGAAGCTACGGAGTATCATCACATGAACAATGTCAATTATAACATGGACAATGTCAGAGAAGAGCGGGATATGGCAGAACTCACTGTCCACCGGGAACCCGCTGAATACCAGTATTCTGCGCCACCACAGCCTGTCTCACCACAGAATACTGCAATGGGTAACTTGTGTGATACATATTTACTGAGGGTGCGTCATATTATCAACACCTTCCTCTAAATAATTGTCTGTTAATCTAAATAATTGTCTGTATAATCTTCTAGCACCCCCTGCTAAGAAGAGAGGTAGACCCCCAAAACACAGATCTGAGGACGGTAAGATAGTGCCTGACAATGACAACACTCCCAAGAAGGCAAAAAGAACACTTGATCGATTTAATGGTATGTCACCTGAAGAAGTAATGACAAGAACCCTGCCCGATGTGATCACCCACAATCTTGACATATTAATAGTAAGTCATGTGTCAAGTTTCTTTGTCATTTTTCAAATATTGTTCTTCATAATGCATCATGTAATAGCTTTTTTAGTTATTTGCTGATAGTTACATATTGATTTGTTGTACAATGACATACAAAATCCGTTTTAGGTTGGAATTAACCCTGGACTTCTATCGGCCTACAAAGGACATCATTATCCAAATCCAGGAAATCATTTCTGTGTGTAACTTATCTCATGTATTTAATATTGTTTTGATTGTGCATAGTCTTGACCATGTGTGCACGTGTACTGTACGTTGAAATCTTACCATTTGTCACCAGGGAAGTGTCTTTTCCTCTCTGGTCTAACTGATGAACAGCTCAATTACATGCACGATCACACGCTGCCAGAGAGGTATGGAATTGGCTTCACCAACATGGTGGAGAGAACCACACCTGGAAGCAAAGATCTCTCAAGGTATATATAAATGTGGTTTAAGCATTTAAAACAATATCATCACGAGTTCTGACCTTTGGTTTCAGTCAGCAGCACTATAATGCCTCAGTGTTATACCTTACCATAAGAGCTTATAGATATATATACGTATATGTCTATGATAAGTGCTCTATCTTAAAATTAGTGGCGAGTCTGGCCCGATACCACTGAACATTTTGGCTGATATACAATGCCGATACCGATATGTTTTTCTTTGGTTACTTAGTTTTTGTTGTTAATCATACCCTTTAGTGGACTGGAAACAAATAAATTAAAGGAAATAACTGAACCATCTTCAAGTCTTTCTAGCTTTCATAGTACAATGTTTGTTTTGTATAGAAATTGATGCAACAGAACCCATAAACATCAGCCACTGTAGTCAGTAAATGTCATAAAAATTTGCTGAAAGCCGTTGTCAGTGAACAAGGCTGATATCGTGCGATACCAATGTTGCCTGAAATATTGGTGTGTCCTTACCTGAAATCTTTATGCCAAAGAATATTTCTTGATGCAAGTTGCTTGTTTATATCCTGCAGTAAAGAGATTCGTGAAGGTGGCAGACAACTGGTAGAAAAGCTCAAGAAATACAGACCGAGCATCGCTGCCTTCAATGGCAAAGGTAAGATATGTAATTGTCCCTAAATGTCATCGATTTCTTTCTTTTTGAATATTTTATGTTCTGCGAGAACAACATTTGCTTTAAATGAACTGGCCTGGCTTCATTCACAGGTATCTATGAAATTTTCTGCAAAGAAATCTTTGGAATAACAGCAAAGAATCTTGAATTTGGCCTGCAGCCATACAAAGTTCCTGACACACATACAGTAAGAATGACATTTGCTTACCTCATGCAGATATCCTGTTTGCTATATTGTATCACAATTTACGAAGCATTTAGTTATGTCGGAATTTGTCTTTCGTCTTCCCACATCTTTCAATGCGCATTTGAGTGTTGACATGATAGAGTGGGTGCCTCTCAACATCTCTCCTCGATCCTCGGTCCTCGGTCCTCCAGGCTCGTTCCCACTGATCTATAACTAACACTGGATAGACTATCCCATTGTTGCCGCCTCATCATTCCTTATGTATATCAATGAGGATGAGGACTGAGGAAGGAAGGAAGGATGTATAAAAGACGAATGAGAGGCACCCAGTGTGTCAGATAAGGGGATGCAACAAGGTAGGATGACGCTGATCAATATGGACATTTTCTCTGATCAGGTGTGCTATTTAATGCCGTCATCAAGCCCCCGCTGTGCCCAGTTCCCCCGTGCGCAGGACAAAGTGCATTTCTACATTAAGCTCAAAGAGCTGCGGGACCAGATCAAAGGGGTGGCGCGGACGGCGGACATCCAAGAGACCGAGTACTCGTTTGACCTGTCGTTAGCGAAAGGTATTGGAGAATGGTTACCCAATTCAGTTATATAATAAAGAAAATATGTCTTAACCTGAAACATTTATTTGTCTATAGTTTGTCTTCCATCTGTGATGTCCCGTTTAAATATTCTTTCCACTATTAAAAAAAAAAAACAGAGGATGCTAAAAGGATGTCTATCAAAGAAGAAAACCAAGATCCGGGTTACGAGGCTGCCAGTGGGTCATGGCAAGAGACCGACCAGGGGACCAGTCACTACTCTCTACACAATATGGGTGAGGATTTAAACCTGTTCTATTTACAATCCAGTTTGATTTTTGGTATTTGCTTTACAGTACTTAGGAAAGAGCACAGCTGACTGTTTTGTTTATGCAACAGATGCACTTTATCATGGTGGACAACATGACCCGTTGCAGTTTGGAACATCTACAGATTTACATAGCTTTCAGCAGAGCACATACAAGACGGATCATTGCACAGCAGTAAGACATGAACAAGCCTGAAACAAGTCTTTACCAAACCATATGGACTGTTTTACAGTTTTTTTTAACCACCCTCGTAATGCATGTGGAAAGCCTTGGAGGGGTAGAAAAATGCCAGTTCCAGCCTGACTTTTTTAAATAGGATTCTTTCCTTCAGAGCTGTTAACTTTTACAGTATGATTTTGTAACTATAATGGATGTAATTTGTAATGTATGCCTTTTGTATCTATTTAAGAACGGGAGTGTTTTATTTGTACTTTAACGTTGATGTAAAGTGGAACAGTACCTGTATTTTTTTTTCTCTCTCTCTCTCTGGAATGTGGTGTAAGTGGGTAGCAACTTTTAATTTCTGATGAAATCCGTTAATGGATGTGGACCATAACTGTTGAACATTTTGTTCAAACTTCATTTATACTGTGATCAAATATCCAAATGTGTTTGGATAGCAACTGCTACAAGCGCAAGGCTGAGTTACGTCTTGTCTGTCATGACAAAAAAACATGTTGGTACTCATGTTGGTTGGTAGTCATCTTGATTGGCCATCATTTCAATGTTTACATAGGATCGGCAAGTTATATCCATGTAACTGTCCTTCCTTCTCATTTAAGTGTACTGTTACTTTCTTCATTTATTGTTTACCTCAGAGGAATAGCTCTATGGTTGCCTGGTGCTTCTGTCATGCTCTGTGTCATGGTTTTATGCCTGTGTTTCTTAACTATACCTCAGAAACAGGCTAGTACAATAGCCTACCTCTGTTGCCATTCACTTTCACCGTCTGATTGAAATAAACTATATACATGTGAGTAAGGGGTCTTAATAACCAAACAGACGTAGCCTATACATGCAACGGATTTACCCTTAATTGACTCCTTTGCAGTCACGTGACTACCATGGATCCTGGCGGGCAAGAAACGCTGCTGGCGTTACTACTGAGCTTGATAAGTAGTTTAAAAAAAGATTAAAAAAAATAGATGGCTTGTCCAATTGCACAACAACTGTCTGGCATGTTGTGTCAACCTAAAAATACCAACTTTTGTATAGTAAAAGTGGCGATGTCCTGGCAAGATCCTTGACCAGTTTACTGGGTTTCGTTGCTGGAGAATGATGTTCTTGCCTACCAGACAGTAGTTGTGAGAGTCACGTTTAAAGTATGAATTGTCATCGTACACTAACAAAGCGATGATGTTTGGTGCAATCCTGTATATCAATGCTAACTGGTAAGACAACAAACACCTTACAGACTATGAGGTAGCCTACTAGACATACCAATCAGCCATAACATTATGACCACCACCTACCTAATGTTGTATAGCTCCCCCTTTTGCCACCAAAGCAGTGGAGACCTGGGGTGCCTCATTCGTCTTTTTATCTGTCCTTCCTTCCTCGGTCCTCATTTCCACTGATCTACAAAAAGAATGATGGGGCGGCCGCGGCAACAATGGGATAGTCCATCGAGCTTTCTTTATAGATCAGTGGGAACGAGCCAAAAGGATCGAGGAGGGATGTTGAGAGACCCCCCTGGACTCCACTATACCTCTGAAGGTCCGCTGTGGTATCTGGCACCAAGATCTTGTGGCAGGGCACATTATCCTACTGAAAGGCCACATCAGAGAATACCATTTCCATGAAAGGGTCTGCAACAATGCGTAGGTAGGTGGTACAGTATGGGTGGCTCTCAAACTCTCACATCGATCCTCGATGCTCAGTCCTTGAGGGGCGTTCCCACTGATCTATAACTAACACTGGATAGACTTCACTATCCCATTGGTTTCTTGGTGTTTTGAGCCCCCCAATGTTGTCCTCAAGGCATCTCTGCCTGGAAGGCGCTAGGGTTAGGCATGGGTTAAGGTTAGGGGTAGGGGTAGGATTAAGTGCCTTTAAGTCAACAGTGGCAGCGCTGTCTGGAAGACTACGTTGGGGGCTCAAAACACCAACGAATATCCCACTGTTGCCGCCTCATCATTTACCTCCGCCAAGGAACTGTATATGTTTTTATCGGGGACCGACGTTTGTCTGTCTGTCTGTTTGTTAGCAAGATAACTCAAAAAGTGATGGATGGATTTCGATGAAATTTTCAGGGAAGGTCGGACATGGCCCAAGGAAGAAACTATTCAATTTCGGGAGTGATCCGTAAATCCGTCTGGATTCCAGAGGCGTTTATGTATTTAGCTTAGTGGTGTAATGGCATGGTAGCCACGTGGTTGCGATTTGAATAGTTTTAAAATGTATGACAACCAAGGAAGAACAAGGCAGGCGGAGGTCTGCCCTCTCTGAGTGCTTTTCTAGTTCTTAATCTAGATCAGTGAGATCGAGGAAGGAAGGGAAGGTGTATAAAAGCCCAAATGAGAGGCACCCTATGTGTCAAAGTAACACCCACACAGGACCCAAGGTTTCCAGAGCATTACCCAAAGCATTACACTACCTCTGCTGGTTTGCCGTCTTCCCTTAGGTCATCCTGGTCCCATGTGTTCCCATAGGTCATCCTGGTCCCATGTGTTCCCATAGGTCGTCCTGATTCCATGTCATCCTGGTTCCCATAGGTCGTCCTGGTCCCATGTGTTCCCACAGGTCGTCCTGGTCCCATGTGTTCCCACAGGTCATCCTGGTCCCATGGGTTCCCTATAAGCAACACATGCACCTGGCCATCCACATGATGTAAAAGAAAGTGCGATTCATCAGACCACATTCCATTGCTCCGTGGTCCATTGCTCCGTATAGTCCAGTTCTGATGCTCATGCGTCCATTTGTTGCTTTTAGTGGGCAGAACCGGCATAAACTCTTTCAGCATGTTGCAGAGTTAGTGACCACGTGGGCCAGCTTTGTGGTCTTTGTCACATGGTCTTTGTCAAAGTCACTCAAATCCTTACGCTTGTCCATTTTTCCTGCTTGAAAGATGCCATGATATTGAGATTATTAGTGTTATTCACTTCACCTGTCAGTTGTCATAATGTTGTGGCTCATACAATACTATGTGAAAGTCTTAAGCCAGATCTGTTTCTAGCAGTGTTAAGATTTTAATTTTCTTTATTGGAATACAACATGTACAGAGTATTAAAACAACCTTTTTCATGTTTTTCCAATATGTTTATGCTTACATTGAAGTTTATTTAACTGAGATAAATTACTTACTGACTTAGCCTACTTTTGATTCAACACTGATTATACCTAATAGCCATCCACAAATTGAAAGTGCAAACTAAATGTAGGGTCACATGAAAAAAATTCAAGACAAGTGGTGATCACAGTACCCACATTACATACAATATGATATTGTATGAAAGAGGTCATAATTATGTGTCATGCCGTTATCATACTGAAAACAAACACAGGCTTATATGAATTTCTTATAGATTACCTAGCGTTTTAGGAGAGCAAAGTTGGAAGTAAGCATTCTGTGAACTCTCTCATGGTACCAAACCAACCACCACTGAATTGCACCACCACCACTAAATTTCTACTGTTTAGAAGTAACCACCCTAACATTTAGTGGTAGAAACCACTGCTTGTGCATTTTAAATTCCATTTCAATTACACTCCTACAGGTCAAGAGTTTGAGTTTGTTTTGGTTAGAAACTTGTTTTGGACCTTGCAACAACAGCATATCCATAGTGTGAAGTGAATAATTTCTGGTAAATTGTAGTAATAGCAATATTGCACTAGATGGCGATGTTTACTCAAATATTTGGTGGATTGAGCCGTGACATGCATTTACAGTTTTGGCTATTTTTGCAAAACTCTTCACACAAATAAAAAAAAACTGTCACGAAATCAGCAAAACATTATATTGCAAAAACTAACGAACCATGCTTAAGTCTTAAAACCTTCGTAAATTTTTTTTTTTTTTTTCTGATTGCTTATGCACATTTTTTGTAACTATTGGCAATTTTTGCAAAATTCTACACACAAAGAGGAAAACCTTCTCCAAATCAGCAAAACAGTTGTTTTCTGTAAACATATCCAAATAGTTAGACAGGGCAAAACCCAGAACGATCTGATTATGGTCACTACCAAACTTTTCTCAATTGAGTCTTTACTTTTTCGCGTATCCATTTTTGCTTGAGATTTTTTTCATATCACGCATATGAGATAATTGAATACATTAGCTAATATAAATGCATGATAAATAAATGTATTGATAATATGGCTGTAAGTAGATAATATAGGCTTTAAGTCCAGATAATATGAAATATAACAAATGATCATACAAAAGTAGGCCTATATTTTTAGATGGGACACTGTAACGATTTTGCAGTTACATTATGCAAATTAGGACACTTTTACCTTTTTTCATTCATGTGCAAGTTCACCGTTAAGTAATTATGGATGTTTCTACTTAATTAGTGTAAATATAGACTCTGCACATCCTTTTGTGAGAGCTAATTTGCATATGGGTATCATTTTATTGACCAATTTACATGATGTCTTCTTGTGTTCATGCTGTGTTGGCTAACTGCTTTTCCTCTCCAGTTGTCCACTGCATTCAGTAATAGTAAATAGAAATAGTATACAGTAATAGTAAATATCCAAAATATTTTTATCACACATAGTTTAAAGTTATTTAGCATATTTTGACCTCTCAGCACAAATAAATGGGTAGATTGCCCCACTTACGTTTGGGTGACAACCCTGGAGATTTTTCAAGATAGAGGGCACTTTTTGCATTTCGTTTGAGCAATTATTGAATTTGTGTGTGAGCTTTGAAAAAAAAAAAAAAAACAGATAGAGCTTTGAAAATGTGTGTACACAATTGAAAAAAAAAACTGTAAAACAGTTGGCTGTAGCCTAATATGAGAATAAACTGACATAGAAGCTACCCCATAATGTTATCTGAACTGTGCCATTTTGAAGATTTCTATTTATTATAGCCAGTCGCCCGCATTCAAAAACGGAACATGCGTTTCACAACTTTGATAGTACCGTGACTGGGAAGACAGATCAGCGGATTCACTTCCCTGTTCGGTTGGCAAAAGCTAGGTCAGCAACACGCGCTGGAGAGATGTGGTATCAAACCATGGAACGATCACAAGTTTACCCTGTTCCTGCTCGTGTAGTTTCTTCCGCTATTCATGCCCTGAATGATAATTCGTTTTCATATTAATCTTCTTCATGCTGCCTGAAACACTGCCCCATACCTGTCTACCTGTCTTGACTCAAGGGGAGACATTAATTTACTAGCAGGGCCTATAACACGCAACTTGCGTATAGAGAGAACCGGCTCTGAGAGGACCCATATCATCATTGCATGTAACATGCTGTTGCTGCATTTTGCATCATACACGTTTGGCAGAATGAAAATCAGTTTGAAGTTAATCTGCTGCCCTACGCACAGTGCGTGATGCGCGTGGTGCTGCGACGAGCAGAGGGATCTAGGGATGTGACAGCAGCAGTTCTCAACCTCTCTCCTCGATCCTCAATGCTCAGTCCTCCAGGCTCGTTCCCACTGATCTATAAGGAAGACTGGATAGACTATCCCATTGTTGCCGCCCCATGATTCTTTGTCAGCGGGAACGAGGACCGAGGAAGGAAGGGAGGATAGACAAAAAGACGAATGAGAGAGACTCCAAGATTTGTTTTAGGGAGTGGACAGAGGCGACTTGTCCGTGGGTGGGATGTAGGCAACTTCTAGATGCTGGAGAGTGTAATCAATTAACTCATTACTTAAGGTATTAAGATCAATTTCCAAAAGATGATTGTATATCTTTAGTATGGGGTGCCAACACTTTCAGCCATGTCTGTACATATCTGCACCAGAGCCCGTCCTTTATTAGACATTCTCTGGTTGCATAATCTAACAATACAGAAAGGAATACAACAATGAATTTAAGGTAGAAGGTAGGCTACCGTATTTTATTACATTTAGATCCAGTGGTAGGTTTAGGCTACTATAAAGACGTACTGTAGGTGCCAGCAGTGTTGCAAATATCCAGTTTGCTATCAAAATCGAGTGAGTGCTTATGTTGTGCTTACATTGTAGGCTACTTAGTCAAAATAATAGCCTAATGATGATAAATAAATGAAGGTTATTTTTAATATACATTCAAGTACTACCACTGTTTGCCGTTTTTAACAACATAGACACATTTTCTGCAAACTCATACATATACAATGTATATTTCCATTCAAGAGTCAAAGTCATCTACAGAGAAAAGTTGAAACATAGTAAACATGTAAGCAATTATTGAAACCAAATGTGTATTTTTGCTGTTGTGAATACAGTATCTTCTACTGTGTGTGTGTGTGTGTGTGTGTGTGTGTGTGTGTGTGTGTGTGTGTGTGTGTGTGTGTGTGTGTGTGTGTGTGTGCGTGTGTGTGGTTTGTGTTTGCAAAAAGTAAGTTACTTCCTAATAGATGGGGTTATGGTGTTTCAGTGACATGTTTAAAACATTTTGTGATGTGCAAAAAAACAATTAAACAATTGAAAAAAAACTAAGTTAGGCTACAGTGCAACAGCATGTTTAAAACATAAATAATATAAAAATCTGTATATTTACAATATAATAACACAATATAAGAGTTACGTTAAAAGTGCACCAGAAAATGTCACCATTGATGTTCTTTCTCAGTTTGAATAGTCAAATAAATTGTCAAAGAAGCCCAGTACTGGTGATACTGTGTACACAACTATATCTGCATATTTTATGGTTATAGTCCATAGTTGTGTAGTTGTTGTGTACACAGTATCACCATGTTTATGGTTATAGTTATTTAGTAGTCGCCTTTGTGTCATGAACTAATATGCCACATGTTTGACATATTGTAAAGACACGTATGCCCTCTATAAAAAAAAAAATAGAAATATACTGTACATGCTAATCTATCATAAAAGATCAATGCTGGATCAATGCAAATAAATCAAGGTAAACTATGAAATAAATATTAAATTAACTTATATCTTCTTAAGAATAATGAATTACCTCTTTTTTATGAATGATCTTTCGTAAACTGATGAAGTGATTGACCTGTTAAAGTTTTATAGCGTAAGTAATGTTCCAAGCATTTAAGTGCAATGTCATCCACATTTGGGTCGAATTTATTGGCAAAAAGATGTTTCTGACCGAGGATCCAGTTGAGATCTCCGGCACCATACACACACACTGCTCTTCTGTACGCCCCAGTGCATGGAGGGTAGGATGCCCCTTTCCTTATATCACCTTCATGATATGCCCACTTCACCATACGGGCTATGGCGTTCATGTCCGACATGTCGTATTTTTCGTTGGGAGGGCTGGACCCTGGCATACTTAGTAAGCGCTGGAGAGATGCCCAGAGGTGCTCATCTGGACTGTATGTGTCTTTTTCCCACTCCAGCAAAGCTTTGGCCTCTGGGTTTTTAAACAACGCTTCCACAAACTCCCTTGACACTACAAAGTAAGCGTTTCCAGAGAACATTGGGGAACTTATGGGTGGGGGGGTCTTTTTAACGTCAGTCCTAATGACATCAGACCTATTGACAATGTGATGGTACTCCCAGCGACCTTTCTTGTGTCCAGGGGTTTTCTCAGACTCCATGCTGTTTTTCCCACCTAACGCTTTGAGAGCTCGGACCATCTCTGCATTGGTTTTAATGGGGAAGTCAGTCCCACAGGTATTGAAAAGGTACTTCCATCTGACAGTGGAGTTCACCAGATCCTGCATGCAGTTCAGATCAGCCTGGACGCGAGACCACGAGGCATACACAACCTTCTCCAGTTTACTTGCAACAAACACATTTGGAAAACATGAAACAATGGCTTTCACAGTCTTCATGAAATCATCTGGAGCCTTCTTGTCCACATGGATACAGTACACATTTTGGGGTGCGTACACAGCTCTGAGTAGCCTCTCAAACATCTCAATCTGGTCGTGGATCACCATGGAGTAGGCAAGAGGATAGTCCCTCTCCTCCTTACTGAGAGCCATGTTGATAAATCCTCTGTCTTTGATGTAAGCACTGCAATCTTTTGTTGCATTGAGATAGAAAGACTCTGGCAATGGGTCACGCTTTCTCTCCTTCAGAAGTCTGCTAAGGCCATCCTCAGCATATTTCTCCACATCACCACGGATTATGGCTGAACATGCCAGTAATTCTCCAGGATCATTGGTAAGTAACACACCTGTCTCTATAGTGCTGCTAGCGTTGTAGCATGTATTCTTTGAGCTGCTCCACAAAAAAAGACATAAGGACAAAAGGACAAATATAAATAAATATTTTAGCACGTTGAGCCTGACATTACGTAGGGACATGTTGTCTCCTCCTTACTGCTCTGTTGGAAATGCACTGGCTCTGCTGATATCCTCTGCTACTCCACACACTGTCACCCTCTCAAAGAGGAAACTCTTAGACCGCAGTCTAACATTGACTGACATGTGGGCGTGACAAGGTGTGGAGGTGGTGGAAGAGTTTTGTAGGGGCTGGACTGCAGGGGAGAATATGCAAGGGGAGTGACTCACATTCTTACTCAAGACTGAGGTTTTGATTATTAACTGGAGTTAGCCTTCTTCAAAGATGAAGATGCAGTCGTTCACAGAGTGTGCAAATATTGTCACATGCTTTTGAAAACAATAAGCCTTTTAAAAGGAAAAAGGAAGTCCCTTTGGATAAATACATACAATGAATCAATGTAAATTTCCTGCTCTGCAACAATTGTGTGCAAATGTTATATATGTCTAAAAAGATCTGATGCCATATTTCTTAAGCCCATTAATGTCCACAGTGGAATATGTAGGCCTAACAATGATTTTTAAACTGTTGAAAAGTTAAAGAAATGTCAGCGTATGAAGCTACTGTACATCCTTTTTGTTGTCATTACTCCATGAAACAAAGGAATAGCTCATTTAAGTAGTTTGCATAGCCTACTAGTGTAAATACAGGTGTGGTAGTCATAGAGTTCATGGTGTGCATGGAGTCATTCTTGAATATATCTTACTGATATGGACTTTAGTGAGAAGTTACAACATCAACACAAGTTACGTTATCACCCCCAAGTGATGCCAACAAAGTAACATTATATGCCAACATACTATAATGAATAATTGTCTTTATCTTTTCATTAAAAATAGCACACAGGACAAATGTGTTCTGGTATGCTGAGATCTCTTGGTAAGAGTGCAGGACTCTCAACTGAACTGGGAAGGTTTAAGTGGCAGTTAAACAGTGTTCAATCTCCCTCTCTCTCTGTGTGTGTGTGTGTGTGTGTGTGTGTGTGTGTGTTGTTCAAAAATCAGCCAGAATGTGGACCTGCCATTGCTGCCAAACCAGGAGTGTTTCCCCAACAAGGAACAGCACCCTAACTGGACTGCTGGTGACTCATGACCCGTCCCTTAGGTTCCCACAGTAAGTGTTTTTTCTAATATGAAAATATAGATGTTTGAGGGTAGCCTATAGCCTAATGTGGTAAAATGGTGCGGTTCCTGTAGCCCTGTGCAGGGATGGATAGAGAGAGCGAGAAAACTGAGATGCGTATGGAGGAAGTGGACGTGCTGTCGAGACTGGAGCTGGAAAACAATGCAAAAATAATGCAAAAATAATGGGAAATATGATCACCATACTGTAGGCCAGGGGGAATCCCAGGGAGCCAACCACGTATACAGTACATTCCAACACACACACACACACACACACACACACACGGCAAGAGAGATCCCTTTTTCAAAATGATCTATCAATAATTATTATTTAAAATATATTTACCTCAGACTTTCAACTCGACATATCAACAAATTAGCCTATAAGGGTAATAGTACACTACTGTTTATGTCTTTGAAAAAACACCATCTCTGATACAAGACTGTAAATCACCCCCTCCAAATCAGATAATATGGGTAAATGATACATTTCCTGAATCCTTAGGGTCATGCCAGTATTTCAGTGTTTGGATTTTGTTTCTCTGATGCTCCAAGGTGCCACAGGATTAAAAGACAAAAAATGGCAGGGAAATGGTAGGGAAATGTGTGATTAAAGGTTTGAAGAGCTCCAGGGTTGGCTGTACTTATCCAAAATGTTCACAAAAGGATTTAAATGAAAGCTCAGAGTCTCCCCTGTAAAATGATGCCAAACATAACAAAATAAAATATTCCAGTGTTCTGCTTGATTTATACACATTAATTTCTTTAACCTTAGTTTACATTATGTGTCATAATGTAAACTCAAAACAGCTACTCTTGTCAGATGGCCATCATACATCATTGAAAAGCTGAGATTCCAGGCTTTCAGAAAAGGTATGGTAGCCTTTGCCACCTTTTCGGATAACGGTTTCCATAATTTGAGGCCCTGGCTCACCGTCTACTTCACGCACGCACGCACGCACGCACGCATGCACGCACGCACGCACGCACACACACACACACACACACACACACACACACACACACACACACACACACACACACACACGTGCCTTTTGAATTCAGCTTGATCACTAATATCAAAGTTGAGCTCACTAAGGTGTGATTGAAATATAACCTTGCTTAAGCAAAATGTAATCATGCTATGAAAAATGTAAACCCTGCTTGAGTATAAAATGTATGTATGCTATAAAAAATGAAAACGCTTTGTATAATCAATCATATAATCATGTTTGGAAAATAATCATATTTTGATTAAGAAATGTTTGTTGTGTCGCTTAAACATAATGTTTGTGCAGAAGGTGTGAAGGAAAAGCTACAAACTGGTTGGCAAAGACTATAAAAAGTGCAGAGGATGTGGTGCAGACATCATGCAGCTTGCAAAGGGGCCTCACAGCCAAACCACAAAGGTCTGAGAACCCAGCTCTTCAGAGAACATCCCCTCTCACTACTACAGACAATTGCACTCATTGATGTACTTATTACACTCATTGATGCACTTGTGTTTTTTAATTTGTTGTTACAAGTGCTCTAAACAGCTTAAATGTTTTTTTCTAAAGCATCAGCCAAATGTACTGTATGTACAGTAATGTAATGAGAGAGAAAGACAAGAATTGGCTGTCAGGAGCCAGGGCACAGAAACCTACTATAGAGAAGGCACAAACATAAAACGGAAATAAAAGATAAATTCACATCACACAGTCGAGATCTTTTTTCAGACACTAGCACGGGGGGTGGGGGGTGGGGGGGGGCTGGTGCTGGTTAGGGCTCGCAGTCGTCCATAGTGCAACAACTTATCTTTATTATCTTTAGTTCATTTAGAGCACACTTCTTTGGAAGACACACTGACTTTTTGACTTTTCAGACACAGACGGACAGACTGCAAAAACTTTAGTGCTAGCCCTTTTCCTTGTCTGACACTTTTGTGCTGTCTAGGGCAGGCTAAAGCCCAATTCACACCAGAGATTCCTGACCCAACGAGACCGAGTTGCAGCGGTGTGAATTAGAAGTTGCGCGTAGTTGCAAGCCGTCACAGAGCTTTCAACATGTTCAGTCGCAGTTGCAAGGTTTTAGAACGTCGCGGCTCGTCGGGAATCTTTGGTCTGAACCCTACTTGAGAATAGGGACCCCAAGACCCCCTCATGGGCACAACTAAGAAGTGCTTTATTTGGGGCATTTTTATATTTTTGTGTTTTGTATTTTTGGTGTAATTATTTTTATTCTTGTAAGTGCTTTTATTTTTAACTTTTATTTTATTTAGGGCATTTTTTATTTACTTTTGTATTTTGTATTTTTCTGTAATTCTTATTATTCTCACATAATAAACTACTTCTAAGGAAGAGTTAGAAGACTTTTTTGTTGTCTGGTCGCTACTGTATGTAATGGGGACGTTTTCTCTCACGTTTACTCACAGTAAGATAACCCAACTCTCTCTCTTGGCTGCAAGATCAGAGTGCTGGAGTATTGGAATGATTCACGTGTTGTAATCGGCTGCAAGGTTTAGGGGAACAGGTACGTTTTCACTTTAGACTTTATTATGATCAGGCCCGTATTAAGACGCGCAAACCTTAATGGCCCCCTGAAAGTGGTTTGCCTCTTACGGTGATATTTTTATCTAGATGGAGATGTAACAATACTGTATGTCACAGTTAAAAAAAAAACATGTCTGTCATGTCTCAGAGGAGAAAGGAGAGAGAAGACAGGGAGAGAAAGCAAAATGAAGGAAGTCAAATTCTGAGTTCAAAGAAAGGTGAGCACAAAAATGTTTAAACACACAAGATGACACTGCACTCCTCCGTTATCGTCGCTAAAACAAACAGACAATGCAAAGCAAGAGCTACACTTTGAAATAAGGCCTTGGTTATTACGGTTAATCAATCAGGACAATCAGGGCTTCTCGTGTAGGGGCCCAGAATTTGGTGCCACGGCCCTGCCCTGGACACTGGCCCACTTGCCCTTTTTTGGATAAGCCAGCCCTGATTGTGACATGTTGGCAGAGGTGTTTTAGCCTTAGGAAATTAACGGATCATTATTCCCAATGGTAAAATAAGTGGATAATATGTGAATGTTTCTAGGCTTGCCGGTAAGAGTTTTGATGTTTATATTATTTTAAAACCTTTTGGTGAATAATAATACGGAAGCGTTAAGTAATATTATGCATTTCTGGCTGATCTGGATTCATTTTTTTCTGGTTCCCCTCCACAGTTTTCATAAACGCCCCTTGGACCTCTCGCCTCACGTGTGTTTGCATAAGGCCCTTGGTAACATTTTAACCAATCTCTGTCACATTTGTACCAGTCCACCCTCTCCCCATTTCTGCTCTTCCACCCTCCTCTCCCTTCCCCCTCTCTCTTTATCACTTCCTCTCCATAGTCCTGTCCTTTTCTGTTTCACAGCAACAACCACAAACGTGGCAGTTATCTGTGTTGGTTATTAAGTGTTTATCTTTATGGGGGTGATTGCACAATGACATAGAAAGACAAACTTAAGTGTTTTATATGTATATCTGTTCCATGGATATCGTTACATTGTATTATCGGTACTCACAAATAATGGTGTGGCACCATTGCATTGATTATGGAAGATAATGGTTGCAGCAGACATGTGATCTGAATTCTTCAGTTCTTTGCGTCCTCATCACACTCTGATGCACTTTTACATGTAAGCCTGTTGTGGTAGTGGTAGCGCTCTTATAGTTTTCTGTACACGGCATTAACATGGGTGTTTTGACTTCACCTCAGAATCTGATTGTAGGACAGGGACAGTGTGATATGTACTCCTCCTCTTTCCTGACTTGATAGAAATAGAGCAAAGTTGAATTGTAGCTAAAGCAACATTGTGATTAGCTGAAATTGTTTGTGGTTGGGCCCAATCCACAACATTTATAATTTTCACTGTCAGACTGTAAAGTTTTGACTGGTGGAAAAGTGACAGGCAAGTACACTCAAACATACATAATTAGATATGCATTTACATTTACAAAGGACCATTTCTTACCTTGTAAACTTCATTATGCAGTTAAAATGAATACACAAATATAGCCTACACATGAATACAAATTGAACAAAAATGTTTTAAAATCCTGAAATTGACACAATTATTTCCTCATTTACAAACTTTGGCACACTCGAACTTCTCATCTGATATAATGTAATCTAAGTTCAAGTATTTTGATTTACTGTTTTTTCCTGTTGCTTAAAATCTTTGTCACACATTTTTTTTAGACCCGTCGCTCAAATAGCCTACCATAACCCTCAGTCTTTGACTCAGTTAATCATTTCATATAACACTTTTTGCAAAACACCACGCATGACTGTCTACCTAATACAAAAAGATCTAACAGGAAGTTACTTGATTTTATTTACTTATTTATTTCAAACACAAAATAAATTAA
Source organism: Sardina pilchardus (assembly GCF_963854185.1). Lineage (NCBI taxonomy): Eukaryota > Metazoa > Chordata > Actinopteri > Clupeiformes > Clupeidae > Sardina > Sardina pilchardus. The sequence continues at coordinate 15,020,154 of NC_085003.1, read as the reverse complement.
AAAATATATATTTTGTGTTTGAGGCCCCTTTTTTCAAGTCAAAATAGTTTCATTTTACTTTCATGTTGAACTAAGCTCACCCTGCCTCAAGTCTGCATCAGTGGATGATGAGGGGGTTACTGCAGGACCACTTTCTGTGACAGCTTCTGGAATGTGTTTAACAAATTAACGAAAGTAAACAACTAGCCACTGAAATACTCTTATGAGTCATAATTATTTGCAGTGCTGTCTGTGTGTTAGCTTTCATTTCGGTCACCAAACCTCCTCTGGTGCGCATACGGATTGTCTCAAGTGTTACACAAGTTAGTAAACAATGTAAACATAGATATCTGTATGGGCCATGCGCGCCTGCAGGTGTACTGCCGCACGCACTGTGGCTACTCAACAACGAGAGAGATCATTTCCTGTGTGCCTATAGGCCTATGCTCCAAGTTGGCCTACCTTAACTTCTCTGCACAGTATTCCAATAATGACAGTATGCTATTTATATTTTCGGGCAAATCAAACACATTACCAAATCAGTTAGAAGCATTTATCCTGGTCATTGTAATCTCACCTGTAGTTATAGAAGCATTTACCCTGGTCACTGTAATCTCACTACCTGTAGTTCACCATTTATCCTGGTCATTGTAATCTCACTGCCTGTAGTTAGAAGCATTTATCCTGGTCACTGTAATCTCACTATACCTGTAGTTAGAAGCATTTTATCCTGGTCATTGTACAATAAGTGCCAATCACACATGCTAGATTTTTTCCCCAGCACGGTCTAGGCCTAAGCACTATAAATAAGCAAATTGCAAATAATTCCATGGTATTGATTTCCATTTCCATTTATTTCCACACACAATGTCAGCATTTCTGTATTATGCTGTGTAGTTGCCTGCAATAGAATCTGAATGAAATTGGAGTCTCTTTTGAAAGAGTGAATGTGCAGGTGAGCTAGTATCATTGGTACTGAATCTGGAAGTTCACACTGTAGTGCTGTGCATGGGTCTGCTGTTCTGCAGTTGTTTTGTCTAGTACAGAGAGTGATGGAGCTAGAGGCAGATGCTAAGGGTCATGAGCTGCTTTTTGTGGATGAGGCCGGTTTTAACCTTTAAAGGAGACGTGGCAGGAACATTGTTGGACAACCTGTCATAATCAGTGTCCCAGGACAATGTGGTGGTAACATAACTGGGCCCTTCTCAATCGTCTTTTAATCCTCCTTTCCTTCCTCGGTCCTCGTTTCCCACTGATCTAGATACAGAATGATGGGGCGGTAACAATGGGATAGTGTATTCAGTGTCCTTTATAGATCAGTGGGAACGAGCCGGAGGACCGAGGAAAGAATGAGGGAAGGAAGGAAGGGAGGATAGATAAAGACGAATGAGTAGGGCCCTATGTGTGCAGCTATAAATCAAAATGGTGTTGTTCACCAGCATGCACCCCTAGTCCCATATAACACTGCACATAATATTACATTCCTGGACACCTTATACGACATGCTCACTATTGTTGAGAGACCAGAGCAGACCAGATACGTCATCGTATGGGACAATGTTAGCTGTTTGGTCCGCAACTGGTTATAGCTCACCCACTCTTCACTAAACTTCACTCAACCCAAATACTCTCCATTCATCTAACTGAAGAGTTCTTCTCTGCCTGCATGCCGCTGGGAGGTCTATCTCCATCATCCCCATCAACACATAGCCCTTTTACAGGCAATGGAGGAGGCAGGTGGGGATATTGACCAGGCATCATGTCAGGCCTGGATACGGCATTCCAGAAGATATTTTCCCGGGCCTTGGACAACAGGGCACTGCATGTGATGTACACGAAATTGTGTGGCCGGTGTACACAGATTTTTTTTTTTGTCTCAGTGAAATTACTATTTTGTGTTTTGACTTGTAAAAAAAACTAATTGTGTTTGTTTTGATGTGTGTGTATTTGAATCTCTGTATGTTTACAGAACTATGACAAAAGTATGATGTTAAACTGACAGCCTCTCTTGTGCACAGAGAAAGCAAAAACCACATGTGTTTTGTATTCATACCATCAGTGTGTAGTTGGTTCATTGTGTGCTTATTAATGTAATGGTAACTATTTGTTACAGAAGTACCAATCTATTTCACCACATACTGTATAGTCACCACATATACACCTTTTAATTTTGGTTTTGACTCAAAACAGCTACAGTAAGATTGGCACCTTACACTAAATGATCTAGTTGACAGGAGTGTGACAGTGAGAATCACTCCCATGAGGTCATTCCAACTATAAAATTTAGTTGCTGACTGAGTTTTCCTCAAAAATCATATTGTGAAAGCTCGGTATAAGTTGCGCTTCTTCAATTTCACTACTAATCCTGTAAACCCAGGCTGGGGATTTGTATGCATGTGTCTGTGTACCAGAGATGAGCCCCAAACCTTAAACCATTTGTAAAAATCTATTTTGATGATATTAATAAAAACAAATCAATCACATCACTAGATAATATATATTTATGCACCTTCATATTGTAAGTATTATAAAATAACCCAACCATTACAATTCTCTTATCAAAAAGACATCTAAAACTATACATTTGTCAGCTTTGTCCACAAACACATACCACTGTGCAATGGTGCTTCATTTATTAATCATGTTGTGGCTATTGTGTGCTTGCTGGAAATACCAATAAAATGAGTACCATCACTCATGTTGTCCCCGCATGTACTGTATGTGGGTCAGCAGATATCTAGAAATCCACTTGTGTGTTACTCTGTAAGTATATTTGTACAGAATTTGAGAATTTGAGACTGTGTGTGTGTGTGTGTGTGTGTGTGTGTGTGTGTGTGTGTGTGTGTGTGTGTCTCTCTCTCTTCTAGGCTCTGTTCAGCTGTGTGCTCTCATCTCCCTCCTCATCCTCGCCCAAGTCTCCCTCGGCCGTGTCCGGTTCGTGGATGAAGCTGTGGCGCCGGTACACAGACCCGTCTCGGCTGGCGTACACGACGTCCACTTCGTCCGCGCTGTCCTCTGGCTCTGGAACGCCGTGGGGCATGTTCCACAGGTCCGGCCTGTACCCTGCCGTCCCGCTCAGCCTCTCGTAGCTGCGACCCCAGCACAGCCGCTTGCGGGCGCGGGCCTGGACCAGCCCGAACACACCCAGTGCCACCAGGAGGGCCAGGCACAGGACGGTGGGCAGCGTGGCAGCGGTGGAGTGAGGCAGACTGGACTCTGGACCCAACGCCGCGCTCTGGTCCCGCTGGTCCACCGTAGGGGTCTCCAGACAGAGAGCTGTTACAGAGAAGAGAGAGAGACAGAGAGAGGAAGAGAGAGAGAGAGAGAGAGAGAGAGAGAGCATGAGAGGAGGTGAGAGGAAATCAAATATCACTCCCGTACCTAAGTGAAGTAAATTGGAATATCACTCCCATACCTAGTGTAGTAAAGTGGAATATCACTCCCATACCTAGTGTGGTAAAGTGGAATATCACTCCCTTACCTAGTGTAGTAAAGTGGAATATCACTCCCATACCTAGTGTGGTAAAGTGGAATATCACTCCCTTACCTAGTGTAGTAAAGTGGAATATCACTCCCATACCTAGTGTAGTAAAGTGGAATATCACTCCCATACCTAGTGTAGTAAAAAATGACATACTGCATGCGAATGAATCAACATATTATGGTGAAATGGGTGTGTTTACCTTCCTACATTCCACAGTGGGGAGAACACTTTGTCTAAATATCATTCTATTTCCTTATTAGCTGTATAGACAGGGCAAAACCCAGAACGATATGATTCAGGTCACTACCAAACATTTCTCAAGTTTGGTAGTGATTTAAATAATCACTACCATGTCCCAGGCAGAAATGATTCTATGCGAAAAGTACTAGATTGAGAAAAGAATACAATAGATACAATAACTACAGTATATAATTATTATTATTATTATTATTATTATTATTATTATCATCATCATTATTCTTGCTTATTAGTAGTTCTTGTTCAATATTGAATTGTCTGGGTTGGGATGGGGGTGAGATGTAAGTTCAATGATGATTAAATGTGATAAACTTTAATTATTGACACTGAGTGAACTGAATTCAGCTGCTTTAGTTCAACTGTAGCGTATTGATAAAACCTTTGCCACCTCTTCTCTATTTACAGTTGGAAAACACATATAAAGAAACTGCAGTACACATTCTCACATTCTCCTCTCTTCAGTCTCGATCACTGCAAACTCTTTATTTTTATGATATTTATAATTGTTTTTTTCCCCCCAATATATCTATTATAATATTACATATTCATAATAACAAAATAAAATATAGCCGCAAGCGGCGATGGCGGGCCCGAGCACCTGCGGTGCGGAGACCAGTGACATTTCGGAATCTAACAAAGCAACATGTGTGGGTTGGTGTGCCTGTGCATGAGCAACATACATGCCCACTAAATTTGGTTCATTTTTGTGAATATATGTGTCAACCACAAAAGACAACATGCTAGGTGGCACTATAGAGTACCTAAGCGACACCCTAGGCCAGAGCTCTGTCCCTGACTAGCTGTAGCAGTAACACACATGCCCACCAAATGTGACTAATTTTCGTGAATATATGTGTCAACCACAACAGACAACACGCTAGGTGGCGCTATAGAGTCCCTAAGCCACACCCTAGGCCTGAGCTCCTTTTCTGACTAGCGATAGCAATACGAAAGAAGTCCAATAAATTTGGTTAATTTTCATGAATGTACACGTCAACCACAACAGACAACAAACTAGGTGGCGCTTAGTCCTTAAGCCACACCCTAGGCCAGAGCTCTATCTTTCAGTAGCGACACCAATAACACGTAAAACCACCAAATTTGCTTCATTTTCGTGAATGTACACGTCAACCACAACACAATCTGCTAGGTGGCACTATAGAGTCCCTAAGCCACACCCTAGACCAGAGCTCTGTCTCTGACTAGGGGTAGCAAAAACAATTTTGTCTGTGAAATTTCTAAAGTACGCCTTCTGCCACGAAGATAAATTGTAGGGTTTTAAATGTTCAAAAAAAGAGTAAAAGGTCCGCACACTTCCTCTCACTTAATTTACTTTATTAGTTCAAGGGTTTTAAATGTTCCTCATAAAAAGTATTTTTGAAGTCCAAATAAAAGAAAATGTTGCTGTTATTGCTTTGATAGACCGTTAAATTTACATGCACAGGTTTTGTACACCATTGTCATGGCCAAATTCAAGCACTTTTTAAGGACTTTCAAGACCAGTTTTCCAGTATTGAAATTGTGTGTGAACAAATTCAAAGCCCTGTTGTTTGAGGTCACTGTAGGATAAAGAACCAGGAAATTTGATACAACCTTAGCCGAATACTGAACCAGCAACTATCATTAGGTTAACTGAATGGGGCATAGAAAATGAGTGTTTGCTGCTCTGTCATATCAAGTTTCCTTGTTCTTTTTCTTACTGACAGCACTCGATGAGATTGATTCACACCATGTTTCAGGGGTGTGATTGGCAAAGGACAAAAAAGAGGAAAATATACCCAGCACCCTCAGGAGAACGTTTTCAAAAATGACCCCTTAAATGATAACATCAGATGACTTTTATGAGAACTGTTTATAAACTGTGATACATATAAACATTATAACATATATCGAGGGCTGAGAACCAAAGGGGCAGTTGCGTAAGTGACATTTTGGTCAAAATTGAGTTATATATATCACCTGAAAGCTCTTGATGAGCTCTTTTTAGCTGACACAATTATAGAAGTAAAATATTTATAAATATTAAATGATTGACAAAAACAAAAACCAAAGGTCTTTAACTGTGAACATAAGCAGTTAGATTTGTTTTGGCTCTATTGTAAAGTTGGTGAAATGTCACTTACGCCCCTGTGGTTCTCAGCCCTCGATATATATAGATATACATAGACTATATCGTAATAAGTCTACGACTAATTTATAGCAAAGTAGCCTAGGCCTACTCAAGACTAAACCAGATATGGCTGAAATATGTAGGGCAGCTATCATGATCATTTTGCCAACAATGATGTAGAACCATGGATTTTCCTAGTTCATGACATGCTTTGTTTTCACTTAAACCAACATAAAGTTATAATGTTGACTACATGTTTTAATATAGACCTACTTGATAACATATAGCCTACCCCCTTAGTCCTCTAGCTCTAGTCCTGTACAATATAATAGTGAATAGGCCTATTGATATTTTGATGCTGTTTGAAGAGGTTGCTTGATGATATTTAAGTTCCAAAGAAAATCAAATTGCACCACTCCCTCTCCTTCCAAAGTAACATGTCCATCACCTTTCCTCCTAAAAACAAATGTCTGGCCCTACTGTTATAAGCTACATCATTTGTTCAAGTGCACACACTAAATGGAGAGCTAGGATTAAAATTCAAACTGTGCCTTTAAATAGGCGACTTTTTTCATCTATCAGCACAATGCTACAGGCCATTTTCACTAAACAAATCAGCTCAATATTATGTGCAAGACAAGTTTACCAAGCATGCCAATGTGTTAATCTCTTAGCACTGTCGTCATACGTTTTCTCATAGTGAGATGGCTATCCCGAAATATGTTTTGAATGACGTCTTGAATGACATGGGGCGCACGGAGATAAAGTTGGAAAAATGCGAAATGACAAGGTGATAACTAAACAATTCAGTTGACCTAGGGTAGACAGGCTTTGTGGCTAAAACTATGAAAACCAGTAGGCTAGTCTGTCACAGCTAACTTCAGGCACTGTAGCCTAGACTAGTTTACACGCGCAGAAATTAAAAGTCAATATTGCCATCACGAGATTGCTGTCATTATCGGAAAATCCGGACACGTCAAACTGGATGCGAACGCGTGGCAAAGCCAACAACAACTTCATAAATTACGTCTTTTAAATAAATAATTTGAGCCTACCGTTTCATGCCTAACGTTGACGGCAAATTTCTCAGTCCATCATAGGCAAGGTTATTAATGCATAGGCCTATAGCCTAATTAAACTAGGCTTAGTGATGGCAGATCAAATAATTAAAAAAACGTTTTGAAGTCTACCCAGAGCATGTTTGCAAACGCATGCAAAGGGATAAACTATGTTCATATCATCTTCAATCGTTTCAAAAACTAGGATTAGGCAGTCTGCCTATGCTGTTTGCATGTATAATTAAAGGAATCAATCGTTTGAAAAATATGGTTGTTTCTAGCCTCGTATGGTTTCACTTGGATCACACACACATTGCACGACTGCTCATATGAATCGGTGGCACCAAACTAACGTATTTCCAGATAGGGGAAACGTTTAGATTATTTTGAATAGATAGATGGTTCACTCAATTTAAAGGCAATTAATCACCACAACTGAATAACATTAACCTGCCTTGCACTGCAGGGAAATGTTCTTACCTTGATTGAAAGCTAAGCAGACGGCCAGTTCTAGTTCTGTCATCTTCTCTCCTGCTTTCTAGATGTCCATGGAGAAACGTCCTCCTTCAGTTAGGCAGAGTAAGTTCGTTGTGGTTTCAAACTTACGTCCTCCACTAATAAAGGCATTAGCTAGCTTCCACTCACAAACGGTAGGCTACTCCCAAAATGTGACACATTTGAACTTCTCATTACGTTTTACATCTGTCAAAAGTTTGGATTATGTTTCAGGAGTTAAACTGACACCTAGGCTATCAATGCTCTATTTGTAAGCTAAAATAAACTAGTAAACACCATATCGCTAACGTGCATCAATTGGAGTTAGCGAGCTAGCTTAGCTAGCTAGCTTAGGCCAAGATTTAAAACCAGGTCGAATTTCCTACGGCTGGCCCTAGGTGCCTGTTGTGTTTTCCGCTAGACCTTTTCAAACAAGACCAACTACAGTAGGCTATTTGACGTTCGTTATCGCACTGGGACTTGTTAATTACCGAACGTGACAAAAACCTGCCTTGCTATAACGTTAGCTCCCAAACGGCAGGCTACTCCCAAACAGTGACACATTTGAACTTCACGTTACATTTTACAACTGTCAAAAGTTTGGATTATGTTTCAGTAGGCCTAGTTAGGCTGTCACCTAGGCTATCAAGGCTCTATTTGTAAGCTGAGATAAACTAGCTAGTAAACACCATATCACTAACATGCATCACTTGGAGTTAGCTAGATGGAGGAAACGAGCGCTTTAGCCAACTTATTGAACCGCATCAAATAGCTTGCAAAGTTGCGTTTCAACAAAACTGTTACCTTACTTTCAAGAATAACTCCGTAGACAAAAAGTCAAAAATGATTGCACTGTTTCCACGATATAAATCCACGAAAACACTCAGTATAGAGCTACATTGACTGAGACTTCTATGGGGTCGCCTGGATCTGCACTGACTAACAAATCACATGGTGTAGTGGGCGGGACAGTGCTCTCGACCACAGAATGTCAAATGAGTGAGAGACTTTTACAGACAATTGAGTTTCATTCCCTAGGGCATCAAACAAATAACCCTAAATAACTCACTTTCTGTTAGTGTGTTTAAAGTCAAAATTGCAGCATTAATATGACTATTAGTAGGCTATTTGTAAACTCATCTCATAATACTTTAGGTAAAACTATGTGTCAACCACAATCATTAATATGCTATTATAAGTGACAAAATCACAACCACACCAAACAACATCAAAACTTGAATGTGACTGTCACTACAACCACACTATCTAATACTCCATTAAATTTCATCCAAATTAGTCACTGCTTTCTGCCTATAACACCAACTTATTGTTCCTTTTATAAGAAACTTAGGTTCAAACCTGTGTGTGTGTGTGTGTGTGTCTGTGTGTGTGTGTGTGTGTGTGTCTGTGTGTGTGTGTGTGTGTGTGTGTGTGTGTGTGTGTGTGTCTGTGTCTGAGTCTCTATGTGGAAAGCGGGGGAGGTTAGAGAGACATCCAGCTGGGAGAGAGGGGAGGGGTGGGAAGAACTGTGGGGGGAGGGAAACAGACTAGAGTGGGTGAGCCACAGTGAGGGAGCAAGACCATGCGCGGCTAGGAACAGAGACCTATAAAAACCTAATAAACCTAAATATCTCACTTTCTGTCAACATGGTTGAAATCAAAATTGCAGCATAGGTTGATATGATTATAATTATTCATCAACTCGCTTCAAAATATTTTAGCTAAAACTGTGTCCACCACAATCATTAATGTGCTTTTAAAAAACACAAACAACACCAAATTCAAAACTTTGTATATGACTGTCACTACAAACACACTAACTAATACTCCATCAAATTTCATCCAAATTAGTCACTGTTTTCTGCCTATAACACCAACTTTTTGCTTCTTTTATAAGACACCTAGATTCAAACCTTCGCCATTTCAATATACTTTTGAAATTCAAAAATCTGGTCGCAATTCCTCTCAGGCAACCCCTCAAGATCATTTTAGTGCTTAAATGACATAATTTCGATAAACCGTCTAGGAGAAGTATTTCAAAATACATGATGTGCAAAAATCAGACAATCTCACATAATTCAAATTCTTCTAAGATTCACTATATAGTTTAAATGTAAAACTTGTTCAGAATAATACAACACACATGTCCACCAAATTTGGTTCATTTCCGTGAATGTATGCGTCAACCACAGTAGACGGCGCGCTAGGTGGCGCTATACAGTCCCTGAGCCACACCCTAGGCCAAACCTTTGTCTCTAAGTACAGTTAACAATTCCACATCTAGATGCCAAATTACAAGAGTTTTAGTGCATGTCAAGTTGGTGAAAAAGGGCGAAAAAGTTAAGAGTAAGAGGAATAGAAGTATAATAATAATAATAAATATAGCCGCAAGCGGCGATGGCGGGCCCGAGCACCTGCGGTGCGGAGACATGTGACATTTCGGAATCTAACAAAGCAACATGTGCGTGTTGGTGGGCATGTGCATGAGCAACACACATGCCCACCAAATTTGGTCAATTTTCCTGAATGTGTGTGTCAACCACAACAGACAACACGCTAGGTGGCGCTATAGAGTCCCTAAGCCACACCCCAGGCCAGAGCTCTATCTCTGACTATCGATAGCAATTACGCACAAGCCCACCAAATTTGGTTCATTTTCGTGAATGTGTGTCAAACACAACAGACAATGCGCTAGGTGGCGTTATACAGTCCCTAAGACACCCTTGGCCAGATCGCTGTCTCTGAATAGCTATAGCAATAACACACATGCCACCCAAATTTGGTTCATTTTCGTGAATGTATGTGTCAACCACAACAGACAATGCGCTAGGTGGGCTCTAGAGTCCCTAAGCCACACTCTAAGCCAGAGCTCTGTCTCTGACTAGTGGTAGCACTAACACCAGATAACCAGTGTGTTGATTGGTGTACTGTAAATCATGCATCTGTAAGGCTTACATCAATATCTTGGCTTCAGATCATTGAATTCATAAAACCTGTTGCTGTATTTAATGTGTGTGTGTGTCTTGATGTAAACAAAACATAACTAAGTCATGATTGTTTGACTTTTCTGTATTCTGGTTATTACATGCTATTCCAACCAAGCATTTTTGTGAGGATAAGAACTTGGGTCTGGCTTAGTCAGTCCCCAATTCAATCACTAAAAATGACTTAACCTGAATAAAATCATCATACACATGACTTTTTCTTTACCTTTTACTTTACATCACACTGTCATTCTTGACCGACTCATGGCAAATCTGGCCATTCATTTTCATGTGGATCAAGGAAGGGAGAGAGAGTGTGTGTGTATATGTGTGTGTGTGTGTGTGTGTGTGTCTGTGTGGAAAGAACGGGGGAGGGGGAACAATGCAGCTGAGAGAGAGAGAGAGAGAGAGAGAGACAGAGAGAGAGAGAGAGAGAGACAGAGGGGGTAGAGACAAATGGATCAATAGAATATACACTTTTTTGATCCCGTGAGAGAAATTAATTTCTCTGCATGTAACCCAATTTAACCGAATTAGTGAACACACACAGCACACAGTGAACACACAGTGAGGTGAATCACACACTGACCAGCGGTGCTGGGAGAGCAGTGAGAGGTTGTGTGTGTGTGTGTGTGTGTGTGTGTGTGTGTGTGTGTGTGTGTGTGTGTGTGTGTGTGTGTGTGTGTGTGTGTGTGTGTGTGTGTGTGTGTGTGTGTGTGTGTGTGTGTGTGTGTGTGTGTGTGTTTGTGTGTGTGTGTGTGTGTGTGTGAGTGAGTGAGTGAGGAGAGTGTGTGTGTGTGAGTGAGAGTGTGTGTGTGTGTGTGTGAGTGAGTGATTGAGTGACCAGGAGTCCCATTTGGGTCACGGACCGCAGGTGCTTGGGCCCATCAATGCCCCTTGCGGCCTTTTTGTGTCTTAAAAGACACCCCAATTCAAACATTCACCATTTCAATATACTTCACAATTCCTCTTGGGCAACCCCTCAAGATCATTTTACTGCTGATATGATATGATTCGATAAACCCTTGGTTTGATTCGGTAAACCGTCTGAGTGTTTCAAAATACATGACTTTACTGTATTCTGGTTATTACATGCCATTCCAACCAAGCATTTTTACGAGGATTAGAACTTGGGTCTGACTTAGTCACTCCCCAATTCAATCACAAAAATGACTTAACCTGAGTAAAATCTTCATACACATGATCTTTTCTTTACCTTTTACTTTGCATCACACTGTCATTCTTGACTCTGTGTGTGTGTGTGTGTGTGTGTGTGTGTGTGTGTGTGTGTGTGTGTGTGTGTGTGTGTGTGTGTGTGTGTGTGTGTGTGTCTGTGTCTGTGTCTGAGTCTCTGTGTAGCAAGCGGGGGAGGTTAGAGAGACATCCAGCTGGGAGAGAGGGGGGTCATGGGGCTAAGACAGTAGTTCTGTGTGTAACACGCGCGGGCAGAAAGGAGCGGATAGGAGAGACCATAGTCATATGAAAACCTGAATAACTCACTTTCTGTTAATGTGGCTAACGCCAAAATTTCAGCATAGGTTCATATGAGTATTAATATTTGTAAACTCACTTCATAATATTTTAGGTAAAACTATGTGTCAACCACGATCATTAATACACTATTGAGTGACAGAATTAATGCCACATCAAAACTTGTATATGACTGTGACTACAAACACACTAACTAATACTCCACTTAATTTGATCCAAATTAGTCACTGTTTTCTGCCTATAACGCCAACTTCCTGTTTCTTTTACAAGACGCCTGGATTCAAACCTTCGCCATTTCAATATACTTTTGAAATTCAAAAATCTGGTCGCAATTTCTCTTGGGCAACCCCTCAAGATCATTTTAGTGCTGAAATGACATAGTTTCGATAAACCGTCTAGGAGAAGTATTTCAAAATACATGATGTGCAAAAATCAGAAAATCTCACATAATTCAAATTCTTTTAATATTCACTATATAGTTTAAATGTAAAACTTGTTCAGAATAATACAACACACATGTCCACCAAATATGGTTCATTTCCGTGAATGTATGCGTCAACCACAGTAGACGGCGCGCTAGGTGGCGCTATACAGTCCCTGAGCCACACCCTGGGCCAAACCTTTGTCTCTAAGTACAGTTAACAATTCCACATCTAGATGCCAAATTACAAGAGTTTTAGTGCATGTGAAGTTGGTGAAAAAGGGCGAAAAAGTTAAGGGTAAGAGGAATAGAAGTATAATAATAATAATAATAATCTGAGCAAAAACAATAGGGCCTTGCACCTACGGTGCAGCCACTTTCAGTGGCCGCACCTCGGTGCTCGGGCCCTAATAATAATAATCTGAGCAAAAACAATAGGGCCTTGCACCTACGGTGCAGCCACTTTCAGTGGCCGCACCTCGGTGCTCGGGCCCTAAATAATAACTTTCATTTGCTTTATTCTCATTAATTTGACTACACTTGACATTAAGTACCTTAATGGGAGTAAAAAAGGAGTAAAAGCAACTTTGCTTCAAGTAAGCTTTCCCGGATGTTATGAAGTAAACACTACTAGTGGGTGTTAAGTAACCTGAACACTCAAGTCTTAAGCGGAGCTTACTTTCTTGTAAGTAAAGGGTACTTACAGATGTAAAGTAAACATTACCTTGAAAGAAACCAGTTACATTATCCACGTCGTTTGAGGCAATGAGTTTCCACACATTTTTTAAGTAAGCATTACAAATTATTTTTTTACAGTGTACCCCATGCAACTTGCCATAGGGAGTTACAGTAGCTTCAATTAACTCCCGGATCTCCTTATATGGGCAAAGATGGCAGCTTTGGATCCTTTTTGTAGGCGAACTTCAGAGGTCTATAGCGGTTATTTCTGCACATGCACCTACAGTATAGAGCATACAGGTGACTGGTAAGAAACAGTACAGTCAGGTCAAAAGCGTATTAATTCTTATCTGGTCTAAGTTCAATTCAATCATTCAGTTATTATCAGACATGTTTTTAGTGGCATATCCTGCCCTTACAAGGCTCCTAGATTGCACAGACGCCATAATAATAATAAACAACTGGATGGCTGAGAGCTGAGCCGAGATAACACAGAGGTTTTAATCATAGTGCCAGACAGCTCTCTCCCTCTGACAGAACATTTTGCCTTTGGCATCTGTGGTTTGGCCTAGTCTAAGGAACCTTGGGGTGACATTTTACAAATCCCTATCTTTTGAAACTCACATCAAATCACTGATCAACTCAAGGTTTTTTCCACTCATCCATGCCTTCATTTCCTCCCATTTTCACTTTTGCAACTCAATCTTCTCCTCACTCAACAAATCTGTCCTTCACTGCCTGCACTCCATTCAACATGCTGATTCTAGGCTACTTACTAGATCAGACAGGCGCCGCACACCCATATCAGCCCTCTACTCCGCACACTTCACTGGCTTCCTGTAACTGTGTAACATCACTCACCTACACACCCCTTCAGGCCTTTCAGGTCTGTCAATCAAAATCTGCTACCCCCGCTGGACTCTGGAATGCTCTGCCAACCGCTCTCTAGCCACTCCCCTTCTCACTCTCACTTACTCCAGCATAGAAAAAAAAAAACATTTTGCTAACAAACTCACGTGTTGCCATTCATGGAAATTACGATGTCTCACTTAAACAATGGACCGTTTCAAGATCGTTGATCTTGGATAAACGTGCTGAGTCCGACACACATGCACCCATGTCGGTAAGCAGGCTGTTAAAGTAGCGTAACGTTGCATAGGCTACTCTACATCAACAACCGCGGTTGCCTACCGCCCTAGGTTCTGTTGCCTGATCTCTCTGAACATCTATCTATAAATGGCCTATAGGACACTGACTGGATCTGCTCCCAGCTACTTCAGTTCTTTAATCACTGCGATCCCATTGCGATCTTCTGAGGAGCGTCTGTTATGTCGACCAACCATACATGCTAGGTCAAATTGTAGATCCTATTCTTCAGTGGTTCCGTGTTGGTGGAATGAGTTGCCCAGTGCTCTCCGTTCCAGCAACAGCTTTGGATCTTTTAAGAGGGGTCTTAAGGCATATTTGTTTAATATGCACTTAGTCCTTTGAGTTTGTGATGTGTTATGGTTTGTATAATAGTATTGTTTTGTTATAATTTGTCCATTGATAGAATTTGACATTTATTTTGCTATTGTCCTTAAATTTAGCCATACCATGCTTGAGTTATTATTATTATAAACCACTCACAAAAAGTAAGGAAACTTGACTTTGGCCCATTATATCTTCCCTTTAGTAATACCAACCAGTAAAGTGTTTCATATCATTTTTATCGTTGATTTGTCACCTTTACAATGAGGTATAGCTTGTAAGCATAGGGCAATCATGGAATGAGCAACACAAGCAAACGTGTAAGTAGTGCCAACGAAAAATGTGCCAAAATGGCCTGTTATGCTGTTGGAATTCACCTTTGTTACTTCAAGCATTGACGATTGCACTCTCCCACAGAAATGAGGAAAACAAAACATGTTAGGCATACATTTGTTCATTTTACACTCAGTGTCAGGGTCCTCAGTAGCGTGTAGAGGATCCATATGCAGCCACAACAGCTTGGCACCTTCTTCTCATGCAGGTCACCAACCTGGCTACATTCTGCTGTGGGGTGACATCTCCCTAACTCGAAAGACAGACCTTGTTATCATTGAAGGCAATCATCATGCAGTTAGATACTGGGATGAGATTCTGGAGCCAGTGGCAATTCCATATCTCCAGAATATGGGACCAATTGCCATCCTCCAGGATGACAACGCTCGCCCCCATAGAGCTGGGATCATCAGAGAGTACCTCCAGAATTTGGGAGTGGAGAGGATCTAATGGCCTGCTGTGAACACTTGTGGGATCAGCTTGGGCATGCTGTACGTGCCAGAGTCACCAACAAAACCAGGTTGGCTGACTTACAACAGATCCTTATCGAGGAATGGAATGCCATCCCACAGCAGAATGTAGCCAGGTTGGTGACCAGCATGATCCTCTACACGCTACTGAGGACCCTGACACTGAGTATAAAATGAACAAATGTATGCCTAACATGTTTTGTTTACCTCATTTCTGTGGGAGAGTGCAATCGTCAATGCTTGAAGTAACAAAGGTGAATTCCAACAGCATAACAGGCCATTTTGGCACATTTTTCGTTGGCACTACTTACACGTTTGCTTGTGTTGCTCATTCCATGATTGCCCTATGCTTACAAGCTATACCTCATTGTAAAGGTGACAAATCAACGATAAAAATGATATGAAACACTTTACTGGTTGGTATTACTAAAAGGGAGATATAATGGGCCAAAGTCAAGTTTCCTTACTTTTTGTGAGCAGTTTATATAATTAACTGAGTGACTTATTTGATTGCTATTCTCATTTCACTGTTTTATTTCTCATTAGGTTAGTGCTTAAAATTATTGTTTTACTGATAATATAATATTACTATTCTGCCTATTTTGTAATTGTTCACTGTTAATTTAATTTGTATTGTTATTTATTTGTATGTCGCTTTGGACAAAGGCGTCTGCTAAATAACCATTACCATAACCATAACCATAACCAATTGCAAGGAACGTCGGTCTGTGTGTCACTCACCCTGTAACATAGCAGCCTAACGTCACTCCCGGTCCTCCCGGCTTAATTGGATGGACTCAAAATCTCTGACCATTCAAAGGACTTATGATGTGACGCCTAATATGAGGTTGCTGATCTTGCAACAATATGCTGACACACACACGTCGGTGGCACTCTGTTAAAATTTGCATTTCAAACAGCCGCTCTTGACTCTATATAGACATCGGCTATGGGCATAACATTCATTCAAACATCACTTGTGAGTTAATAGCACTGGCATGGCTATGGTCATGCGGTTAACTTTATCATTTCCCAACAACAGCAAAAACGCACGGGTATGTAATGTGTCTAATATGGTCATTAGCTGCAACTCAAACGCCTTTCCCCTTCATTTTTTTACTTCGAAAAGTGAGTAAAAAGCTCTACTAACTGCACGGGCCTGATTCTACATCATTGACAATTCAACATGATGTACCTGCATCAACGTAATTGGGCAACAAGTTTCTTGGAAAACATTGTTTGCACGGGCACTGCACTAGTGTAGTTAATGTACCATGACCTTGAACTTTTTCCTACAGACACACACACACACACACACACACACACACACACACACACACACACACACACCCTGAGTAATGGTATGGTTAGAAGAATAGCAAGCATGTTGAACTTCAAGTAAATCATATTTTTTAAATCATAGGATTAAGTTCTAGCCCGGTGTGTCAACCAAGACGGTGGCATTGTCAACGGACATCTCCATGACAGCAGACAACAGACAGTCCATGATGCAGCACATTTCCTGAAGAATAACACTATTCTTATAGTATTTCACTAAAACCTGCGTTTAGTTGCTGGGCTCTCTAGGTGCTAGTGTAACAGATGTCACCTAGCTTAGCTGTGTGTGTGAAATATTGGTAATCCTCACTCCCTGACACCTCAGGAGTACTGCTGGCGTAAAAGCTAGTAGCCTGGGCTTTTAGAGTGTGTTTGTGTGTGTGTGTGTGTGTGTGTGTGTGTGTGTGTGTGTGCTGCTGGCATAAAAGCTAGTAGCCAGGGCTTTTAGCTCGATTGTTAGCACGCTCGACTCCACACAACACAGGTTACGCAAACTAATATTAACCAAGACAAGGTATGGCATGGTAACAACAGTAGACCACTTCTCTACTGCACATTTTGCTAGGCCCCACAGCCAAAGCCTAAATGTAGAGAGAGAAGATTGGGTAATACTTGGGTGACATGTAACCGTCAAAAGAATGACATGACACGTCATGCACATTAACGACACATTATTGATGTTTATGACTGTTGTCATAATAGTATAGTATAATATACGTTTTTGATCCTGGGAGGGAAATTCGGTCTCTGCATTTATCCCAATTCGTGAATTAGTGAACACACACAGCACACAGTGAATACACAGTGAGGTGACGCACACTAACCCAGAGCAGTGAGCTGCCTGTCCAACAGCGGCGCTCGGGGAGTAGTGAGGGGTTAGGTGCCTTGCTCAAGGGCACTTCAGCCGTGGACTGGTCGGGGATCGAACCGGCAACCCTCCGGTTACAAGTGTGTCATTTGGTACACTTTTGGTGCACTTAGCTACTGAATCTTTTTCCTGCGAATTTCCTACAAAAACTCGAAAGCAGATTCAGTAAGGTGTTTTTAAACCTGTTTGCTGTTTCGTTCGTATAATGCTGAATCCCATTTCTTAAGTTCTTAATTAGCATAGTTAAAAGCCCTGTCAATCCCCATCAAAGGGCACCATACTGCAGGGCTGTGTATAATGATAAAATATGCATCTGTCATTTCAATCTATTGTTATTTATTATCATATTTTGGTGAATGAGGCCATTGTCCCTACCGCTTTTCAAAACACATTTACAGTTAGTGGATGGTTACTGTCCCCATTACTTATCACAACAAACTGACACCCATGAGTAAACCTTATCTCTAGAGTTGCAGGAGATAAGGTTTATTGGCTCTCATATATCAATCAGCGAGAGAAACCAGCGCAGATCTCTATCTGGAATCACCTTATGACACATGTGATTCATGAAATGTTCGAAATGTTCGACATGTGTTTTGAACAAATGCATGTGGGTAGACTCAACAAACATGCACATGCGCACGCACGCAAGCACGCACGAACACACACACACACACACACACACACACACACACACACACACACAGTATAGTGTACCTGTGCCAGGGTCACACACACAGCAGTCCTTCTCATCTCCCTGCTCCTCCTCCCGGGCTGCATGCTGTTGCCCAATGTCCTCTGGGCAGCAGCGGACACAGCGGGCATCCATGGCATGGAGGGCGAAACCGGCATGGCACGTCAGGCAGCTCTGCGGGCCGGCGGCCGAGCAGTGCCTGCAGGAGCCGTCACAAGGTTCACACAACTCCTGGGTTGGACAAGAACAACACACACTGTCAGTCTGATGGATGACCGAGGGATTTTTACAGTGCTGCTCTGTCAAGAATGTTACACTTTGGTCTATAGGACACTGACTGGATCTGCTCCCTGCTATTTTAATTAATTGATCAAGATGTACATTCCCAAGCGCCCATTGTGGTCTTCTGATGAGCGTCTGTTGTGTCGAGCAGCTATAAATGCTAGGTCAAATTCAAGAGTCTCTTCATCAGTGGTTCCATGTTGGTGGAATCTTTCAAGAGGGATCTGTTCAATATGCACTTAGTCTATAGCGCTTATTCTGGTTATGTATAATATAGTATTGCTTTTGTTTTCAGTAGGCCATTGATTGAATTGGGATTGTTATTTTATTACTGCTATACTCCTTAATGTAGCCTTACCATGCCATAGTTATTGTTATGGCATGATTGATTCACTCTTAAATTAATTATTGTATTGTTTTTATTTGTATGTCGCTTTGGACAAAGGCGTCTGCCAAATAGTCATAACCTTAACCATAACAACCTTTGTGGGACTTCTGGCACTGGGAGGATGAAGCTAGTTTATTATTATTACTATAAGCTTAAACATTTACTTAAGACCCTTCTCCTGTTTTACAATGTTATTTTAAGTTCAAGTTCACAGCCACCCAGCTAGTTGTTGGATTATATATTAAAGTATCACACCTACGCAATGGACTCTTTGACTTAAAACAAAAAAAAACATTTGCCTGTTTTATAAATATGCCCACTATGGGCTTCTCAGACATGTATTTCTGTTTACACGTTCAGTTGAGATTATGTTAATTTTCTGTAGTCGCTTACTATGAAATGAAACAAGGTAACGGGAGGGATCCATTATGGGGAGGGAATTACAGGAAACAAATCCATGATATGAGCTTGTCAAGCTTGATATTGTTGGTGTTAAATGGTGTTAAATGGTCAGCAATGTAGACTAACTAAAATGACCAGCTTGAGGTGGTATGACAAGCAAAACCAGCTGAATTACCATTGTAAGGCGGGTAAACCAGCTGAGAGTATGTTTTCGACCAGCAAATCACCTTAAGCTGGTCAGGCTGTTTTTTTTTCAGCAGGGGTAGTAGGGTTTGTTTAATTTGTTTTGTATTTCTAGTGTAGCCTATCTACTGTATGCTCTTTTAAGCAACTAATAATATAATTATATTAATAATGGAAATAAACCTTATGAACTTTATGCACAATTTGTTTTTCTCTTACTCTGTCTTTCATGCCCTCTTGACTTCTTCCTCTTTATCCCTGTCTCTCTGTTTCCATCCCCTCCACCAACACAATGTTTGCTTACATTGCTGTCAACATCAAGTAAACCGAAGCGTTTACTGTGCAATGAATGCATTTCGCTAATGAAAGAATTTACTGTTAAGTAGCACTACAAATCAAAGGCGCAAAGTAGCCTAGCCCTCGGTCACTTTTGTACAAGTGAACAAGAGGGAGCGGATAACAATATGATTTGCTTTGGACAAAAGTGCCTGCTAAATGCCATAACCATAACCATGACCATAACTCGTATGATGCGTATGATGACCTGATTGAGGCATTAAAATGCTGCTTATTGTTTGTCGAGTATGTTTTACTGTGGTTTGTTTTACAAATATGAAATGTATCACAAATTGGATATTAGTGATTGTTAGCCCATCATTTGATTGAGGCATTAAAATTCTGCTTATTTGTCAGGAATTATTCCATCCCATGATGACACTGTTTCTGTTTCATTTGACAAAGAATCTGGACCTGCTCTATAAGCACTGTGTCTGTTTGGAATTGTTTTGAGAGCCTATTGATGCATTTCAGAATAATGTCCATCACATCCAGTGTTTGTGAATATATCTAACTAAACGTATTAAATGTAGCTGGATACTCTTATTATCTCTTATAGCCACAATAGAGTCATTTGATCAATGCCATATTTGTGGTGGCTCTCCGAGACCCAGGTTTTCCTGTCTGGCCCACTTGGTAATGAAGTTGAATAGCCCTGCAGTTTATGCAGTTTCATTACAATGCATGTTTTTATTTTTTTTATCACGTAATTTCATAAAATGCTATACACCAAATAATGTATCCAAGATTATTCCATGGACTTCCCTTATTGTGCACTGACAACCAGTGTTGTGAACTTGTAGGCCAGTCAATCTAGCGTTTGACCCATAACTAATTGCAATAGTAATCATTCCAAGTTTTTTGTGATCCCTAGGTATATCTAATTAACATATAAAAAATCTACCCATTTATATTTAGTGGAACATACTTTTTTTCAAGGTCAAAGGTAGCAATTTCCAATGCATTTTGCCATTGGGATTTACTACTGGTGAAATGGGTAAAATTTTAAACTATAGATATCAAATTGAAACTTTCACAGTTGTTTACTCACATTAAGGCAAACATTTTTTGTATTGCAAGTTTTCTGAAATGTGATGTTTAGATATGCAAATGAGACCAGTTTTACTTAGATATGCAATAATTTGCATATATTTCTAGAAAACTAAATCTGAACAATAGGTACAGTCAGCTTCAAAATATTTGCTGCATTTTGCTTCTATAGCCTATTGGATACAAAAAAGCCTATGCAAAGGGAATATTAGATATCACTTCATATCACCTCAGAAATGAGGAAATCAAGTCAAGTCAAAATCAATGCGTTTCAATGGAAGTACATTATAGAACAAATGATTGTCAATGATATGGTATGATGGAAGTAGTTCAGTGCATGCCAACTCAATTGATATGTTGTCTAATGGTCAATATCTTCCTTATGTGACTTGACATGCATTGAGATACTTCCATCGTAGGCCTACCATATCATTGACAATCATTGCGCTTGTGGTTCAGCTGTGGGCACGCAATTAGCGGCAGGGACGGGCAGTGAGCGCTGTTTACGTAGCCTAGTGAAGTGACCGCTCAGTAAATTCCACGCAATTCTACATGCGAGTGCATTTGACCGGCATAAAATCGGCAGGTGTCGGACTGACCGGCTCATGGCCGATCACGTGAAAATCGGCCGATTCCGGTCACCAGCCAATCTATCGGTGCATCTTTCATTCAAAACTACTGTTTTAAGTCAATGTATAGTTTTTCTTTTTACAGTACACACACACACACACACACACACACACACACACACACACAAATCACTGCAAGTGCAAGGTAAACACTCACATTTCCCCATTAAATCTCGGGATATAACCGGGAGAGAGACGGCTCAATTAGGTGCTCATGCAAGCATGAACCCTATACATTTGTTATAACACAACAGAGAGATATGTTTTAATACACACAACATCTAATGAGAGTAACACTTGACAATGAAGTTGAATTCTCATGTTGCAAAAACAGCAAAATGACTAACAGCACAACTGTAACTATGCATGTAGATTACACACACACACACACACACACATCTAACTCATCTACCACTTCTGCAATTTTGTTATTGATCTTATTGTTATTTATTCATGGTGCTAATGAGTGGATGAATGTTGAGTGAGTGATCCGATTCCGCACTATACTTGAGCAAATGGCAAATAAATACTTGAACTTGAAATGTCAAATGAAACCGGGCCTATAGCCCAATAATTGAACACATCCCAAACAAGATTGTTGTGTCTGCCTGAAACTCATAATCTCAACAACAGGGAAATGAAACTGCTCCAACTGATCAAACCAGTCAAATGCTGCGGTTTTAAAGTATTTCAGTGATGAGCAAGTTTGCCTGTGCAAGTTCACAGAACAAAAGGCTCACAGAAACCAGTCCTATTCACCAGAAACATAATTTGCATTTGAAAATATGACCTTGCCGCAAATATGCGGAATCTGTTTGCCAGCAACTTGAAATTTCTGTAAAGGAATGAACCACAATGACATCAGCAGATGGTAGGATTTTGAGTGTGTTTAAATTACTCTCCTTGTAGCACCCCTTTCTACATTCCTCTGCAGGGAGAAGTTCACCTTGTCTAAATATAATTCTGTTTCCTTATTAGCTGTATAGACAGGGCATAACCCAGAACGATATGTTAAGGTCACTATCAAACTTTTCTCAATTGATTCTATAGTAGGCCTACTTTTTCGTGTAGAATCCATTTCTACGTTAGACATTTTTATGTCACGTAGCCTATAGTTAATTAGAACATTTTCATATTTAATTTGAAAATGAATACTGTATATTATTGTGCTTGCTTTGAGTCTGCATTGGCATTTTGTGTTATTATTTGTGTAATGTTACTAACATAAACATGACCAGTGTACTGTACATACATGTTAGTGGGATGGGTTTTTACAGGATGATGGCAGAATACGGTGCATGAACCACATCCACATCAAGAATTTTCACACTTCCCTTCTCACTTACATAATTGCCCTCATTAATCAGCCGAGCGTAGAAACCAGCGTACATCTGAGCGCAGAAATCATCTTACGACGGGGCTCACGTGTTATTCATCAAACTTTCGTGTCACTCCAATTCCAGCGTAAGAATAAATGTGTGTTGAAAAATGTGGCGGCTGGAAATAAGCGTAATTAAATATCACGCTCCTTTTAATGGCCTCGCTCCTAGAATTTACGACATGAAGGTGCATTATACGTCCAAAAAAGATCAATAGTGATCTCGAGCCACAGCTGACGTCCAGCTGAACCTTGTTCATTTTGACAGCTAGAATCAAGGAAGGCGGTAAACTAGAGCGATTTAAGCGCAACAAACTTTATTTCTGCAGAGAGAACGCATCATACTATAAATACATTCATTACAAAACCATACGACACTGCTACGACTATTTAAAATATATAATTCATGAATGTTGCGTTTGCCAAAGAGAAAGTAATCATCTCCTACAGTAGGCTATATGGCTATCCTAAGCCATCAAATGTGTCAATACAATAGGCTACATTACAGCAAATAGGCTGCACATGTAGGAAAGGTTATGTCCAAGATAGTCCATTCAACTCTTCAACTTTAAAATGTATGAATGCATATTTAGGTAAAACTGGTGTCATTTGCATATCTAAACATCACATTTCAGAAAACTTGCAATACAAAAAATATTTGCCTTAATGTGAGTAAGCAACTGTGAAAGTTTCAATTTGATATCTATAGTTTAAAATTGTACCCATTTCACCAGTAGTAAATCCCAATTGCAAAATGCATTGGAAATTGCTACCTTTGACCTTGAATAAAAGTATGTTCCACTAAATATAAATGGGTAGATTTTTAATTGTAATGCAGGAGGGTTTAAGGATCAATAAAAAGTATGAACCATTACTATTGCAATTAGTTTAAGTTTTGGCCCTTTTTTGAGCTAGATTGACTGGCCTATTGTGCCTGAACGCGTTCATTGAACGAAAGTTCATGAACTCGTTCATAATTTTGGTGAACGTGAACTGAACGAACTTTTCTGCCTGATGAACGATACCGTGAACGCGTTTATTCTGGTGTCTGTGAACGTCACGTTCACTCTTTTTTAATTTCGTTTCGCAAAAAACACACCGTCAAAGTGTTGCCCAACCGTTGAGTGTGCTTCTTTGTCTATGGCAGATGTCTGAATTCATATTTCCGTATACTACCGGATTTTTTCCTGCTGCCGACCTATGTATCCGTAATGTTGCTGCTACAGCTGCTATAGGCCTATCTATGCATGCAATCGCGGAAAAAAATGCAGCTAATGCAGCAAGTATCCTCCTCTCTGTAAAAACTACTCTCCTGACAGCGCGGCCACATTTCTGCCCAGCGAACCAAAGCCCAATTCATGGAAATTCTACATTAGATGTGAACAAACGGAGGTATACATTTTGCATGCTTCATGTCTGAATTTCTGCTCTCGTCAGAAATTCGGCAAGCAATTATAGCAGAATGTGCGTAAAACCTGTCTGAAAATGGCTATTTCATGTTAAACTAATTAAATATTTGCTGGCTATGGCAACAATTTTGAAAGAGTAGGCTATGGTTCGCAACATATTGAAAAAATGAACTGAACTAGTTCATTTTTTGGAGCTGTGAACTTCGTTCATAATTTGGAATGATGAACTATGAACTGAACTAGTTCATTTTAAAATTTGTGAATGATGAACTGAACTAGTTCATGTAGAAAGTGAACTTTCCCAACACTGCTGACAACACGGCTCTGTCTATTTCTCACTTTGCATAGATTAACCGTCTATATGGAAATATATCAGCAGACACAACTAACTAGTGTAATGTATATATAGCCTACACAGTATATTATATCTATATATCTATCTATCTATCTATATATATATATAGTATTTTAGGAGCTTTTTGGTGTGCAGATTTTTACGTTTTTATGTTGCACATGTGCTTGGACCTCTAATGACCACCAACTCACAGTCTGGGATAAGTAGCGACTCTCCTCACAGCGCGGATAGCACACACCCTTCTGCAGGATACTGCCCCAGTCACACGTCACACAGCTCTGAGGGTTGGAGTCTGAAAATACACACACACACACACACACACAATCACATGAAATGCACTCACAGATAATAAAAACACACACAAATCAAATATGAGCACACACTCAAACTCAAGCACACATACAAACATGACTGAAGACATTCAAATACACACACTCCACATCAGCGTCAGGTCTGTTTGAAGGCTGGGAGAAAGAATCCAAATTCAAACATCCTAGCTGCCCACAATGGGAGTTCCAGACCATATGTTTTAGAACTGGCTAGAGCTCAAGCATCCTGCTGCCAAGCCCTGAAACAGGATCAGTGTGAGGACTTTAACCCTTCAATTCTACTGTATGTATCCGCTATGAGTTGCTAAACTAACACCATTCAAGTGAAAAGGGCAGTCCACATTTGTAATTCAGAAAATGTCTTTCCACAGTACCACAAACAAGAGAGAGAGACGTGTGATTTCATTGGCTCAAGTTGAGGTCAAGCACTTACAACCTTTCGCTGTCACAGACCTTTGGGAACCGCTCACCTGTGCAGCTCTGACAGCTGGTGTGACACTGGATGCAGCGCTGTCCTGTCTGGTAGAACCGCTGTGGGCAGCGTTCCACGCAGAGCCGGGTTCCGTGAAGTTCTAGCAGTGGCGCGGTACAGGCCTGGCAGGACTCGGGTCCAGGACCAGAACACTGATCACAGGAACGGTGGCATTTTTCACAGCTGTCCCCATCTGCATAGAACCTAGGAGAAGGGAACCAAAATCACTTCACTATTTCTATCACTATTGTATATTCATTATTCTCATCTATCTACTGTATCTATCTATCTATCTATCTATCTATCTATATGTCTGTCTATCTATATCTTCTTCTGTCTGTCTGTCTAAAAGCAATACATCCATATGTGTGCTGATGTGGCCAAAAAAACCTGTGCTGGGCCTATTGACTTATCTGAAAATACAAAACAATGTGTTTGTCTGAATGAACTAGGCACAGTATCCTCATGTTAGGCCTACTTACATATGGTGTTAATATGGTTTTGTTTCTTTTACCTTGCATAATGTCCTGCGGCTTATACACAATGCGGCTTATATGCGGGAAATTACTGTAGCCCAGTTTCACTTTCACGCCATCCGCTTAAACTTTCCTACTTGCTAGATTTGATCAATCTTCCATAGCCTACGTGCACAAGTATGCCTAGTTTGAGTCAAGCTACTGCTCTAAATGATGTTGTCATCAGTAACTTCATTCAACTGCGCTTTTGATTGAAGTGTCGTTCGGTTGTTAACCTTCGCCAATTGCGTTAGGGGGCGGAGAAAGGCACAGATTACCCAACGAGTTTCAGGATTGATAAATAGGGCGTAAACTGAAGTATCGTAGCGTGTGCTTTCTGCGGGTTGGCTATGGCGCTAAGAACGTTACGATTGCAAATCTACGTACATCTGGCCCTCAGAGTCTCCAGCTCCATGTGCTGCCTGTGGCTGAATGACCATGACCTAATGTGCCCTGGTGATAAAGTCCTCTAGAACAGAAGGTTGCCCAATATGACCACAAATGAGTCGGTATCTCACTGTGTGACAGTGCTGTATGGTGCGGGCGGCTCTTTGAGTCCAGCCCTTCCTCTCTAGTCTCACCCTGTAGGGCAGTGGGAGACGCAGAGGTGCAGGAGGCGCAGGTAGCCCCGGGAGCAGGAGGTGCAGTCTCTGGGGGAGGCCCCGGAGCAGGTGGAGCAGACGTGGTCGCAGGCGGAGCAGAAGCCCAGGTCCATGCCGTCCGCCTCCTCGCTGGCAGAGTAGGTGCCCGCCGGGCACTCACTTACACACGAGCCATCTGAGGGCACAAGGGCACATGTTACAGTTTTTCTCCGTTGGTTTGGCTCATTTCCTGAAACAGAAATGACATTCTCACACACACACACACGTGTCCAATAGTAGAGCACACTCACACTGCATACTGTAACAACACACAAGACCTGCACACCACAAGGAACACATAATGCACATGCTGTACAGTGTACACTCATGCAGACACCCGCACGCACACACACACACACACACACACACACGTGTCCAATAGTAGAGCACACTCACACTGCATACTGTAACAACACGCAAGACCTGCATACCACAAGGAACACATAATGCGCATGCTGTACAGTGTACACTCATGCCGACACCCGCACGCACACACACACACACACACACACACACACACACACACACACACACACACACACACACACGTGTCCAATAGTAGAGCACACTCACACTGCATACTGTAACAACACACAAGACCTGCACCCCACAGGGAACACATAGTGCACATGCTGTTTGACAGCACAGACATTCCCCATAACTGGTTTGATCGGTGGGGCACACGACATACCGTAGCTCTTCATGGTGTCCTAATCTTAATTTTCACAAAACCAGAACCCCGAAGGCATTTTGTGATTATTGATGTTTTCTCTGGGATAAGCTAAAGGAGTGGTCTGGCTTTTAAGATTAAACATGAGACTGAGGAGTGCCTACTGTACTAAAGGATTCTATCAAGCATTCCTCTGAACTGGAAATGGCAAAGAGGTGGCAAATGCTTATAGCCTTACTGTGGAGGTATCTGGGCAGGGCACAGGTCAGGCAGTCAGCAGGTCCCGGGCCCTGGCAAGACTGGCACTGTCGGTGGCATGCCTGGCAGGTGAAGCGGTTGGCGTGGAGGAAGGTCCTGGGCGGGCAGCCTGAGTCGCCGGTCACTCCGCACATCAAAGTGTTGGGGTCCAGGGCCAGGCCCTTGCCGCACTGTGTGCAGAGGTTGGGCTCGGGCCCCGTACACCGGGAACAGGTCTGGTGGCATTCTGACGACAGCGCCGTAACGGTCACAAGGAAACGACACACACCATAAGCAAACACACAGCCTTTGATAGGAAAGAGTATTCATCTTATCGCACACGGTTGGACACAGACAAAGCCTGCTGTTTACACAAAGAGGCACGAGTATTACATATGAGAACATATGGGATATTCAAGTCATTAAACGCTAGGTATATATATGAATCACTCCCTCGTGTTGACTCTGTCATCGTCGTCGTCAGAAAGCCGAGTCATTCGAGGGTGGTGTGCTGCTCTGTTGGTTGTTTCATGTTACAGTAAAAGACCCCACCTTGGCATTCCCGCGTGGACGTCTCGAAGTACGTGCCGTTGGGGCACTCCTCCGAACAGGTGCCCTCGTAGAGCTTGGGCGTGGGCGCGGCGCACGTCTCGCAGTCGTCCGCCAAAGGGCCCGAGCAGGTGGCACAGCTGGGGTGGCAGCGCACACACTGGCCCTCGTCCAGGTCCTCAAAGTAGCCCTCTGGGCAGCTGGCGTGGCACACACCGTCCAGCAGCAGGTACAGGAAACTGCACTCTGTTGAGGGCCGAAAAGCACCACAAGATAGATCAAGCACATCTATCTATCTATCTATCTATTAATTTATCAGTTCATTAATTTAGCTGACACATTTTCATCCAAAGCGATGTACAGATACCAATAGCAGGCTCCAGTCTCCCTTGGGACTCCCTCAAGGGCAAAAAGTCGATTTTGTAAAACTTGATTCGTAAAGCACATTTAAACACAGCTTTCACCGACAAAAGGGTATACAGAACTAGAGCTGTTTATGAATTCAAGTTGAATTGAGTTTACAGCTTGACAGCTGTTTGGGTAGGAGAGTCAGGAGCCTGTCTTCTGGAATCTTCAGCAAGCCAAGTCTGTGATGATTCAATCAGAACTAAGTGATCATCCAATAAAACTAAAATAATAAAGTTTTATTGGATGATAAAACCTAGGCCTAGGCCTACTGTACTGTATGTATAACAACATCCCTGGAAAAGTTTATTCAGCCAGAGAGTGTACAGTAGCTCTTCAGTGACAATTATTCCACAATAATACTGTCAATCACAGATGGCCAGCGCAATGTGTAATCCCAGGCATGCAGATGATTGACTACCGGATATGCTACCATTGAGAGCGTTCTTTGTCTTCTTGTTCAGACACGGCCCACTGAGTTCTGATGTGGTAATAAACAGTACTAAACAGTACTAAAGATAATGATTTTACAATGGCTTCAAATGCAACTGAGTCAACCGTAATCAAACAAATCAATTTGATAGTGTCCATCAGTTACTTATTACTGTTGTAAGAACCTTTTTCTCTATTACCTCCGCCAAGGAGGTTATGTTTTCATCGGGGACCGGCGTCTGTTTGTTTGTTTGTTTGTCTCTGTCTGTTAGCAAGATAACTCAAAAAGTAGTGGACAGATTTCGATTACATTTTCAGGGAAGGTCAGACATGACCCAAGGAAGAAACGAACAGAACCGTTCATGTGTTTCGCTAAGTGGCATCTATAAACCATGTCCCTTTTTGGGGAAAGCAGCTCCATAGCTTTCCATTCAATCCAAGTGATCTGCTATCCCCAAAAAGCAGGTGTGGACGTGTACAGTAGCAAAATCAAAGTTGCCGGCTGTGCTAGTCTAACGTGCTACATCACCATCGCTCCCACATTCCCAATAGAGTTGGGCCCTTTTGCCTTGCCCTGCAAGCACTACAGGGCTGAGCTCCATGCTCCCTGTACAACCGGATAAAGTAATAAATCCCTGATAATGTAATAACCCCGATAATGTTATAAACAAAACTACACTTAAGTCCATAGAAAATGTAATACAACCTGTTAATGTAATAACTTCCCAACATAATAATGTAATAAACTTTTTACTGATGATGTAATAAAGTATTGCATTAACAGAAGATTATTACATGATCAGGTTAGCCTTCATTTCGCAGGTCCCGATAATGTAATTAATTCCCCACAAGCACCACAGGGCTGATCCTCTAACTCACTGGAGCAGGTCTTGTCGTCTGTGCAGGCATCGCAGTGTGGAGCGCAGCGCCGGCATGTTCCGTCTGTGGCGGCGTAGCTCCTGTCCAGCGAGCAGTTGACTCGGCACTGGCCGCCCTCCAGGAAGCGGCCGCCCGCACAGGAGAGGCACTGGGACCCCGACACGTCGCACGTCACACAGGGCGCTTCACAGGCTTGGCACG
>NC_085003.1:14972781-14985281 GCF_963854185.1 Sardina pilchardus | reverse complement strand
ATGCAGGTCACCAACCTGGCTACATCTCCCTAACTCGAAAGACAGACCTTGTTATCATTGAAGGCAATCATCATGCAGTTAGATACCGGGATGAGATTCTGGAGCCAGTGGCAATTCCATATCTCCAGAATATGGGACCAATTGCCATCCTCCAGGATGACAACGCTCGCCCCCATAGAGCTGGGATCATCAAAGAGTACCTCCAGAATTTGGGAGTGAAGAGGATCTAATGGCCTGCCGTGAACACTTGTGGGATCAGCTTGGGCATGCTGTACGTGCCAGAGTCACCAACAAAACCAGGTTGACTGACTTACAACAGATCCTTATCGAGGAATGGAATGCCATCCCACAGCAGAATGTAGCCAGGTTGGTGACCAGCATGAGAAGAAGGTGCCAAGCTGTTGACAACAAGGGTCACACATTTTTCCAAGAAAAGTACACTCAATATGAAGCAAGTTTGTTGTAAAGAACTATGTCTCCCTTCTTCCCTTCTTCTAAATGTTCTTGTGTAAGTGTTGCTCAAGCAAGTCTGTTTTCCTGTTCCTTTTCCTGTGTTATTTCCTATCTACTAGACCCCGACCTAAATACTGTTTATTTATACTTTTCTATTCTATTCTATTCTATTCTATGAAATAACACAGGAAAAGGAACAGGAAAACAGACTTGCTTGAGCAACACTTACACAAGAACATTTAGAAAGAAGGGAAGAAGGGAGACATAGTTCTTTACAACAAACTTGCTTCATATTGAGTGTACTTTTCTTGGAAAAATGTGTGACCCTTGTTGTTTGAAAGAGTGATGGCCCTTAGCAAAAAGAGATTTATGGACAAACTGTTGGTCTACTTGCTTTGAACACAGCTGTTCAAAAGTTTGGGGTCACTTAGAGATGTAGTCTACTTATTTTGCACGTTTTCCCAATGAAGATCACATTAAATTAATCAGAAATACAGTCCAGACATAATGTAGTAAATGACTATTCTAGCTGAAAATGTCTGATTTTTACTGTAATTGAATGTATTTTAATGTGTCCTAATGGTACATTGTGTTAGTTAATCGAGTTGAAAGGCTAACTGATGATTAGAAAACCCTTCTACAATTATGTTAACACATAATTGAGCTAGTTGAGTATCTAGAGCATCAGCATTTGTGTGTTTTCGATTTACTATCAAAATGGCCATTTTTTGTCTGAAACTGGACAGTCTATTCTTGTTCTGAGAAATTAAGTTAGCGATGCACAAACGAAGCCTTCTGAAGCCTCTGAACTGAAGTTTCTTCCTGATTGTATCGCAAAATGATCAGAGGAATCAAAAGCATCGAAGACATCACAGTGACATCTAGTGGTCAGCAGAAATGACAGCGGCTATAAATTTGACAGCCAAATGTTTGAATATAGCCTTATGTCTTTATAGTGTGTGATTTATGTGTGTTAAGTTGGTTTTAATAATAAACTGCAGCAAGAAATGCAGCCTTCTACAGTACTGCTATGTGTCAGTTTACTTTCAATAAATTAAGTTTAGGCCCTATCCAATTAAACTGCCATAGCCTACTCATAACCAAGAGGCATTTAGGTTGCCAGTTTTAGAACTGGCCATTGTAAGAAAAATAAATAGTTCATGAACACTACAGTGTTCAATCACTGCGAGTCACGTAACAACGTTTTTATTATTAGTGTGCTTGCTGAAAGCAGCACACTATTGTTCTTCCTATTATTATCAAATTTATTTATCTTGCGGAACATTTTTGTCTCCCTATCTTGTCCTAGGGATTTGGAGCTAGAGACGCCGTTCCACTTCTCACGCGTGCGTCCTGATGCGAGGATGGTGGCTTGTATAAAGCTTTTCGATACGCCTTGTCGTTCTCCCGTTATTCCAGTTTATCCGGTCGATTTTTCCCCATAGGAATGAATGGAAAAGCGACTTTTGAGCGCTGATGCCCACACATTTTTCCACCTGTAGCCCAAACCGTAAGACATAAAGTCATGGAATTTGGTATGCTGATAGAGGAGACTACCCTGATTGACACCACCAGGTTTCATGCTCGCCACTCTCACGCTCTAGCGCCACCAACTGGTCAAAGATGGAAAACACGTTCATGCCCGTAACTTTTGATCCGTATGGCCGATTTTGATAAAACTTATACCACTGGAATCCTCTGACTCAGCCGATTCCAACGCACCATATGATGTCATTTTCCGCCATGATGGATTTTCCGCCATTTTGAATTTTGTCCAAAGTCAAAGTAAAGCTACCCTGGCCGCATAGTTTATCCGATCGTCATGAAACTTGGCACACATGATCTACAGACAAAGGCGGATCAACCGCCTTGATTTCGCCTTCATACGTCCAAGCGTTCGCCTGTGATAACCAATTAAATTCAGCGAGCGAAGCCGCCAAACAGGAAGTGGGCCTATCTTGGAAATTCTGTGACGTATGAAAGCCATATTTGGTGGGATGACATGAGACCCCATCCAAAGCACCCTCAATAAATTTGGTGTTATTTGGTCTGTCGATGGCTCTATAATTAGCAAAAACGTGAGTGTTGGTGAATGTATACTATTAATCGGAATAGCTCATCTTAAATTGCTTTAGGTCATGCCAAAAGGACATTTCAGAGTGAT
Organism: Sardina pilchardus; assembly: GCF_963854185.1. NCBI lineage: Eukaryota > Metazoa > Chordata > Actinopteri > Clupeiformes > Clupeidae > Sardina > Sardina pilchardus. Next base: position 14,982,664 of record NC_085003.1, on the reverse strand, counting down.
TTAAGATACAATGTTGATATTTAAAAAAAAAAATCTATTTATTGCCATTCTTGTAAAAGGTACTGATGTGTATGTCACAGCACAGCATTGTTTCAAGTCTGACGCATACAGTTCAATGACATCATGATTTCAAACTCGATATTACTCAATCCTCGATTGACTGACATGGGATGGTCCACAACGGTACACCAATGGTGTCATTCTAGGCTTGTCCGAATCGTTGTCTCACCTTGAGACAGGGTAATTCTTAGAGATGCCATGGTCCCGAGGGACAAGTACGGACTTACTCGCTGTTGACTACAATGTGTGTTCAGTTGTTATATATAGTAGACAATCACACGATGTTTCTCAGTGACGGTGTGTTTTGGATCATTTGTATTGACCTGAGCATTCTGGGTATTTCACTCAGAGGATCATATGACACCCCCACAAAGCAGGCGAAATACCGGAAGTAGAGTGGTGTGCGTGAGGCAACGAGGATTTTAATTAGAATGTAGTCCTATGGAAATCGCAGTTACACTTTCAACAGTAAGTGTGTTTAGACTTCGAATTTCGTCACATAATTTATATCATAGCCACCTAAGAGTTTACCAAAGATAACGTTGTTGTCCATTTCAATTTAATAAATGTTTCTGAATTTGGGGAGGTCTCCTTATGGAGGTTATGGGGTTATGTTTTCCATGTATTCCTGTAGGAAAAGGATGTGGCTTACACTTTCATAAAGTTTGTATATTTACACTTCAAATTTCGTTACACCATTTATATCATAGCCACCCTAAGGTTTAACAAAAATAACAACGTAGTCCAATGTTATTTTAATGCATTTTTCGGAATTTGAGAGGTCTAGTTATGAGGGTAGGTTAGCTAACTGCAGTTCAAATGCTAATCGCGACTAGCATCGCTAGTTGGTTTTAACTTTACCGAGGCTGTTTATACTGAATTGCAACTGCTGTTATGAAGACAGTTTGGAGCCTGGCAGACGTGAAGGCAGTGAAAGGTAATGAAATGCATGGTCCAAGTAGCCTGGGAAGCCGTCTAGTTATGAGGGTAGGTTACCTAACTGCAGTTCAAATGCTAATCGCGACTAGCATCGCTAGTTGGTTTTAACTTTACCGAGGCTGTTTATACTGAATTGCAACTGCTGTTATGAAGACAGTTTGGAGCCTGGCAGACGTGAAGGCAGTGAAAGGTAATTAAATGCATGGTCCAAGTAGCCTGGAAAGCCAAACTATGTTAACTGTAGCCTAAGTTTAATATGGAACGAGTACGTGTTGCTGATATCATTTCGCAACTCATCGAGCTAGCAAGTCAAGCTAGTCTACATCAGGCAGTGCATAGATAATATTATTACACTTTTTTACAGTCAATGAAGCACCAAGTGAAAGTCAATGTTTGCTTTATATCCAGTGGCAGTGGTGCTGATGTCGTTTGAATAAGTACAGTAAACTTAGTCAGAAGATCTAAAAATATTTGCATTCATGCTAGCTGTATGGTCTATGTGCCACCTATGAATCCCCCTGTTGCAAGCTGCTGCCAAGTAGGCTGGTCATGTCTAAAGCGTGATTATTTTCAATAACTACTCCTCCTGATTGATTGTCATTGACACCGTCAGGGTATGGCTTACCAAGACAGGGAGAAAGTAAGCTGTGTATGGCAGGTGCGTGTGGTAGGCTAGGCAAGGCAGTGCTATTCCATGTAAACTGCAGTGGTGGACTGCGTGATCGCTGGTCAGGCCACCCCCAACCAGCAAAATGTGACGTGATATATATCTATATGTCTATATACTGTATCTATCTAGGATATCTGTATATATCTATGTATCTATCTATAATCTGCACTTTTTACTGCTGAACCGTGTCTTGCCCGTTTCTCTTTACTCCTCTCTCATGTCAATCTCAAGGGGGCTTGTTCAGTGGTCCCCAACGTGACGCAATAGAGTACATTGAGGGGGAAAGAAGAATCATTGCAAACCTCAAATCATTGCAACATCAAATAGGCCTACAATGGATAACAGTTTAGATGAGTAGTACCTAATGCAAATTTGTTTAATAATGCAAACCTTGCAATACGGCCTTTAACATATGTGATATTTTGGATACCCATTTCATTGCAGAGGATAGGGTAATTGTGTTTGAAGGGGACGTGACTTAACATAGGCTATAATTAACTATTTTTACGACTTGATTCAAAGCAAGGTCGGGGGCATATATATTTTTTTTTACAGTTAAGAGTTTTCCGACACTCAATGTGTCGCTACCATGGCAGGATTTTTCTGCTTGGCTTTCGTTATGAAGCTTGACTTGACCTGTCATCGATGCTGCCCCGTCAGTGCAAACTACGCATATCCCTGCTAACTTAACTGGAAAGCTATACTGGACGCGTAACTGAAGCGTTCCGTTCGCGACGCGTACAATTCATTTTAGATGACTGGTCCATCTCCCACATCTGTTATAGCTACTTTAATAGTGGAAGCTAATTCAACACTTCAGTTCTGCACCGGATGTAGCTCCCCTGTACGCTCATGATTTGTAAAGCAGGCAACAATTCTGTTACCCTGAACATCTCATCTCCGGTAGCATTGTCCAGTTCTTTGCCAAATAAAATGATCTGAAATCTCATCATCCACGTATCTCACGTTAGCGATCAACTGGCAAGGCCAACTGGTCAGTGGAGTTTTTCCATTTCTTATGCAGCATCTGGCCCTAGCATCACTTTAACCATTTGCAGGCTAGAATGAGCGACTCTGTTAAATTGTGTGGCTTTTTTAAATTTAGCAAACAAATCTGAAAAACGAGCCACACGCACGATAGAAAGCATAGCATTCAGTGTCTTTGTTCTGGTGCAGCACATTCCGAGGTTCATGTGGAAGCGAATGCACTCTCTTTAAAAACATATCCATTGCGTGCACCTGCATTCTGCCTTCTGCTGTAAATACAGAACAACAAACAAACAAACTTAATGTTAACGAAGTTGTTAACATTACGCCCTGAAGTAAAGTAAACTGTAGCCTATTGTTGTTTGTGCTGCAAAGAAAACTTGAATTGATATAATTGCAATATAATTATTATGGCCAAATTTCTTTTTATGAAATGATATATCAAAGCAGGTAGAAGTAACTGTAGTCACTTGACATTTCTGAGGATTTACATATTTCCATCAGGGCAGTGGTATAGAAATTCTTCAGTGGAGGGACCACACTAGTTAATCACGCCATCAACACCTTCTTACCTTTTCTTCTGTTATTACTATTCTTTAACTTTATGGTAGAAAGTGAGTCCAGCAAATTGAGAACCTAGGATCCTGTTTATGTTTATGAATGTGACTCCAGTATATGTTGAGACATAAGAGTGGAAAAGGGGGTTACATTTATATAATGCAAATGATTATGTTAACAATGTCATCGAATATGTTGTACAAACAAGAAGAGCGAAATGGTAAACTTTTAAGAAATCATCATCCACATCATAGTATGATGCTGTGTGGGGTTATGGACTTGACAGTTTTGCATGGAATTGCCCATGCAGTATATACATATTTAAGCAATATAGCACGAGTGGGAGTGGGTTGTTGCTAGATATTCCCACGGGTGTTGTTCGGCCGTAGCCTCCGGCCTCGAGGCTACGGCCGAACAACACCCGTGGGAATATCCAACAACAACCCACGATTACGAGTGCTATATTGCTTTTATACAACAATTCTACCACTTCTTTTTTGTGCTAATTTCCCATTATCATGTAAACGTTTAAATCGCTAAAACTGTCTTGTTTGTAGAACTAACTTCTCTCCGCCACAAATTTCTACTTCATGCAGGACAAACTGCCGTTACTAGTTCTAAATGGATGGTTGCTATGGCCAAAGGCCAGTCGTTAGTTCTAAAAGCACGTTGCTATGGCCAAAAGCCAGTCGTTAGTTCTATCTCTCCCGTTGTCAAGCAATGTAGAATCTAGCCTAATAAACGTTAGCTCGCATTGCGTCTGGTTAGGACATGCTTTTAGCTTTGAAACATCACTATTTTACTTAGCCTACATGCCATCCAACTAGCTAATATCCACCTCCGTCATATTCTATGTTCTGAGCGTCTGTATTTCAGCTTGGATGCAACGTGACAGTTCGGTTTACACTTGACAATTTGACATTGTATCGCGGAGTGATTTATTATTAGCTGTGAAAAGTCCGAGTGGATTATCGTGGGATATCTCAACTCATGGAACGTCTCTCGGCCAATCAGAAACAAAGAAACCGCTTCATAGAACCCAATTGTTGTATAATAAGATTTGACACATTGCAGTTTTTTAATGGTGGGGTTATTTATAAATCAAAGAATTGTGGGTAGATGTGGGTGAACTGTGCAACATGCAGTTTGTGGACATGAGGCAGACGTAACAGACAGATATTTGTGTTTGAGGGGGTGATGTGTATGTGTGTGTGTAAGTGTGTGTGTGTGTGTGTGTTTATGTGAAAGTCTTCGTTGCTGGTCAACTCAGCGACATGCAGTTTGTGGACAAGAGGCAGATGTAACGGACTGACGTTTCTGTTTGAAAGAGTTGTTTGTGTGTGTGTGTGTGTGTGTGTGTCTTTGTTGCCGGTGTACAGTATTTCTGAATATGAATGCTGTCTGGACAGGAAATGGCACAGCTTTTATCACATGCAACCAATCCAAAATCGATTTCATATTCAGAAACGTTAACCAGTAACAGCCTGGTTGCTTTGACATATCAAAACCAAATTTTATCCTATTACATCATTTGAACAGGTGAGTCGTCCTGTTTATTTTACCATCCATTTGAGGCTATAACACATTGCAACTTATTTAACAGTGAGTAAACTGCGGATGTTCCCGCATAACAGAATAGCTATAACATTAGGCTACTCGTATTTGTTCTAGAAACATGCCTAGTTCCTTAGGCTCCCTCCTTCCTTCAGTGGTTACGTGTTTCATGCTGGCTACACGAGAACAACTCATACTTAATTCAACACAAGGTCTACAGACCTTAGAGGTGTACATTTCATTTTCATACATCAAAGCGTTAGCCCTTGACAGCCAATCAAATTCTATGTTGAAGTGTCCAAACAGGAAGTGAGGTCAAATCTCGGAGACGCTTTGAGGTATTGAGACCATATTTGGCGGCATGATTTTGGACACCATCCAAAGTAGCCTCAGTAAATGTGTTGTAATTTGGCCACTAGGGGGCGCCGCAATTAGCAAAAATGCATTTTGGCTCATATCTCTTTACGTCTTTGGGATGACATCTACATTTTTACATTGGAGGTGCTCTGGGCCATACCACTGATGAATCTAGGCAACTTGTCAGGTCAGTGTAAGAATTCGGCAATCGAGGGCAACGCCGGCAAACTCGAAGCAGCTTCGCGTCTTGGCCAAACTTTGGCGCTTTGACCTGAGGACAAGCGGTCGTGTCTCCTACCGGGTGCTGTCGTGGCGCGTCTGAGCAAGCACACTTCGCACTTTCCCACCGGGAAATGCATTCTAGTTATTATTATTATTATTATTACCTAACTTGTATTTTATTTTGAAGCATATTGTTTGATTATTACCTGGGTCAGTCAAGTTATTTATCCCAAAAAAGTGTTACAGTTGTGCAACAACATCAGAAACTTTCAATAAGAGGCAAGCAATCATGTAGAAGTGTCATGACTATTCAGTGCAAAACAAATTACACAAGAATATTTTTAGAAATTGGTGTACTGTATTTGCAACAAAACCCTCAATTATGCATATAATATGCCATATACACATACAGTACAATCACTAATATTTCCTGCAGTTTTATTTCTTTAAGTATTTCCCAGTCTCGTCCCTTCTTAAGTGTTTTTTTCCCCAGAGTTATCCTGCACTGACGCCTTGAAAACGTTTGTATCCTTCAACAGAGATATACAGTATTATATATGGACTAAAACCCTCTAAATGACCCATTTGTGCACTTACCTGTAAAGCATGATGAACAGTCTAGAGCCTTTGGACCAAAACACGTCTTGCATGACACGTCACAGTAATGGCATTCACTGTCAGTTCCTTTTAAAGAAAGTAATTTCATAATGTCAACACTGACAACAAAAAGACAAATATTATTGCTATATTTTGCCATCAGTAGTCCTCTCTGGAACAAAACTACACTGCATATTTTAAATCTGACAAGATTACAGTTTTATTTCAATCTCTTACACACAATTTTGAAAACAGGGCCTGTTTTTCCAACACCACATTCAAGTAGCAGAATCCAAGAATATACTGACTACACACGACACATAAGACCTTTATATTACTTGTAGGACTTATTTCTCTCCGACTGATTGTTGAGTTTATAGTTAAGCACGTAAGTGTTTTCACATCCAGTGGTTGTGTTTAATCGGTTGGTTTATGGATGTGTATTTCAGAAAGTAGGCTATAGTGCCTTCAGATCGGAAAGAGGAGACATTATCTGATATTTCTGTGTCTGAGGTAGAGAAATATGTTTACTTGGTAAATCAATGTGTGTGTTTTTTTTTGTTTTTTTTTTAAGTGTGAGTAGTCCGGCAGCCAAATGGCATAATTTTGCCACAAAGACACAAAGTGTGTGTGTGTGTGTGTGTGTGTGTGTGTGTGTGTGTGTGTGTGTGTGTGTGTGTGTGTGTGTGTGTGTGTGTGTGTGTGTGTGTGTGTGTGTGTGTGTGTGTGTGTGTGTGTAGGGTGACTCTGGTGGCCCCTGGTGGCCCCTGGTGTGTAAGTAATTTCAGCAGTTCAGCCAGGTTGGGGTGATGAGTGTTGGAGGTGTCTGTGCCCTGCATGACTACCCAGAGGTGTACCTGCGTGTGCATAACTACTGTAGAAAGTTTGGTGGGAAAAGAAGGCCTATTTTGGGAAATGTTTTTAAGCAATTGTATTAAAAAAAAACTGTAACGCAGAAGCGGAAATTAATTTAGGAATTAGTTCTTGTCTTTTGACTTTAGACATTGTATTTATTTGGGTTGCCTCTATTTGTCAGTCGAGTCGACATTATGTGCAACAGTCTCGGGTCTCTTGAATTTCCCCTTGGGGATCAATAAAGTATCTATCTATCTATCTATGTTTTGAGTTGAGCTAAAACCTCGGATTCTCGGCAACACGGCACTGTTTTCAGAGGCGTCCAAGAGAATGGCATCCACCAAAACTCTGTGCGTAGCCTAGGCTAATTACAGTAAAACAAAAGCAGAGCGATCGGCGAACCGGGGTTGGTGCAATGAACTTTGGCATGAGAGCAACGTGAACGGAAGGCGTTTTGCTGCACTCACCGTCAAAGTATTGTCCCTGTTGGCAGGTGAGTACAGGGCACTGGCCGTAAACGGGCAGGTTGCCACTTGGGCACAGGTCGCAGTCCCTCATGTGTGGGCCGTGGCACGACTGGCAGGAAGTGTGGCAGGACTGGCAACGCCACCCGCCGCCATCTCCAAAGGTGCCCTCGGGACACTCTTTCACACAGTCAAAACCTAACACACAGGAAGGACAAATGAATGAATGAATGAATGAATGCATGATGAAAGCAAGGAGTACCATAGCATGTCATAAATTAAGACATAAATATGACATTAGGCCTACATTGTTGTTCAGGCCATTGCTCATTTTCTATGTGTCATTCACAATGCAGTAAGCCTAATAGTATAGCCTTAGGATATGTTCACGGTCACTAGACTTTGATGCTAAACCACCGGTATGCCTGAGTGCATGTCAAAACATTCCACCGAGGGAGGCTAATGTCAGCCAACTGTTGAACAAGAAACAGGCTTCTGCTCTTGCCATCCCAGTGCCAGTGCTGTTTCAGATGAAGATAATATCCAGGACATGTCCCTGCCTGGTAGTAGGCCTATTGGACGCCCAGACAACTGCATGTCTACAAAACCCCCACAAATAGAATGCTAACTCAAGTACAATACCTACAGTAACCAGCAGAGAGCAGAATTGTCTAACATTTGATCAACAACTACAGATCACCTCAAATGTCATGGATTGTTATACACTTTTTACAGTAGGCCACTATAACCCCACTACCCATAATGCCATAACCCCATACAAAATCTGCAAAACCATAAACTAATTTTCAGCCTGCGAATTTTCAATTTCATAAAAATAAATAAGGCTGCCTGTGCATGGGTGTAACTAGCCTCACCAACTGAGAGCTGACCATGACTATAGGCCTATGAGGCTATATAATGAGCCTACAAAGACACATTATCTATACACCAACAAATATGATGCCATCTATGCATTTTGTTTTCCCCAGACCCATTGAAACACAAATGTCTAGCTACTTTAGGCTTCACTTAATCACAACCTCCAGTGATAATGGATTCCAACCCTCTGCTTTCTGTTTCTGAGTTTATCTATCATCCCACTTCCTCTCCCTCTCTCTGTCTCTCTCTCTCTCTCTCTCTCTCTCTCTCTCTCTCTCTCTCTCTCTCTCTCTCTCTCTCCACATTCCGTCAAGCTGCCCAGCCATGAAAAAATAACCCAAATGACCTGAAACTGGAAACAAGAGCTAGATATCCCTCAGAGTGGGTGGCAATGATCTACTGTATCTATCCATCTATACGGGTCTGGCAACATCACTGTAACATCATAGTTACCCTAAAGATGGCCTTTCTAGCCATCCCTTTATGCATGTTCTTCATTCCGCTGTTTTGCATTGAACACATTCACATTCGGTAATAATTTACCAGTCAAATGAAAGAGCCACTGCTCAAGCTGTGACCTGAATGAGCAGTGCTAGGGCCAAAATAGAGCAGTGCCCTAATAGATCATAATTTAAAAGGTAAAGTCCTCAATTGTAATCTGTAACATGTGAAATCAGCTACATTCAACTCACGGTCATCAGAGCATTTGATACATTTTCAGTGCTCGTGCGCAATCTCGGCTATGTAAGTAGGAAACAAACAAAGATCCCTGGATTGAGCCATTCACTATTCGGGCCAATCAACACATTGCCTCAGGAGAACAGAAGGAAGGAGAGTCATGTTTCATTTCTGTTGAGCAGAAAATATCCAGTTTGCTGGAGTCAAGAACTCCACCTTTGCAAGTTCTCCTGCAGTTCAAAAACCAGAGAAGGGCAATGGAACTCTTCATGAAGGGTTTATGGCAGTGGTACCACTGCAAAAGGGCAATGGAACTCTTCATGAAGGGTTTATGGCAGTGGTACCACTAGAAGATCAATAAGAGATAAATACATCGAGTGATCGCTGCTTGAATGCTCCTCCAGTTAGAAACCTAGAAGGGGGGGGGGGGGGGGGGGGTAACTGTACCGTGCAGGAAGTGGCCTGGCTGGCAGAGAAGGGGGGGCTAACTGTACCGTGCAGGAAGTGGCCTGGCTGGCAGGCCAGGCAGAGGGTGCTGCTGCGGCAGTCGGCGCACTGGGACGGGCACCCCTGGCACACACCCCTGTCCCGGTCCTCAAAGGTCCTCTGAGGGCAATGCCTCCGACACTGGTACCGGTAACTGTGGACACAAACACACACACACACACCGACACTAGTAACTGTGGACACAAACACACACGCACAAAGAGTCGCTAATAATGAATATGATGGACAACAAACACAAATAAGCTTTTTTGCGATTTTTAGGGGCAGCTACATAATTGGACAAGACTGGCTTCTACATTACAGCATGTATGATGATAAATAATCCTTGTGATTGTACCTGGTTAAATGTAGCCCTACAAGTACAGTACCGGTGACATGATTGTGTCACCTGACGTATAATTTTAGGGATATGCTCACACAAGCATTATTTCTGAAACATTGTCGGCCTTGAACTTTGACGCAGTGATGTGGCCTTAACTTTGTCTTAGTCCACTGATACATTCACTGTGCCTTTTGGAATAATTGGACTGACAGAAGAGTGTGATTTTTGGATCAA
>NC_085003.1:14952781-14967781 GCF_963854185.1 Sardina pilchardus | reverse complement strand
GTCTCAGAGTCCTCTACCTGCCCTGGAGTCAGAAGGACAGAACAGTAACTGTGTTATGTATCACATCCATCTCCTTTTATCAGTCTTTCGCGCATACAGTATATTACACGCATGATAACCCCTCACTTTTCTTTTCTACAGTATAGTCATACACAGCATTGGAACTGACAAATATGTACAGTAGTGCTACTCAAACTTTTTCCTAACTCACAAAATATCCCGGGAAACCCCCCCACCACAGACCTACTTCAACACTATATCACACAATACTCGCTGAACCATTTTTTGTTGCACCTTGCTTGTAGTGTCAGATGTTTCATTTTCTTTTAACCCTTAGATGCATAAGTGGGGTCAAAAATGACCCCAGGGGTTGTTTTCTTGCAGTATCTTCTTCATTTTAATTTTTTTTCATTTAACCTTCTATGTATTCCTCAAATAGGTTGTCTTTGACATGAGGCCATTTGGATTTGTGTCTAACTGTTATATTTGTAAAGTAATTTAATGTTTTGTATCAATACCACCGATCCGCATAGGTGGGGTCAAAAATGACCCCAAGCATTTTCTATGGAATTTCAAAAGTTAACCCTAGGATCTTTTGATTTTTATCAACTGTGGCAGTCAGGTATACATTTACTGTTGATTATCACATCTCATGTCAGCAGTTTCACCATCCTGAAGGCTATTTTTACACAACAACATAAATCTAAGTATCATCATATAATGTGGCGGCCAAGCGTTCATAGCGACGTCGCTTTTTGATCCTTCGATGTCCGCTCTTCCTATAATTGTGAAGCAGAATTCACCAAGCGATATTTACAGAGGGATTTGTTGATATAGCGTTCTTGGCCTGATTTGTATGACTTTATGCCTAAAAATAGGGCAAAAATCCATTTTTTTAAGCCAATTGGCAGTACCTTCTGATTTACTGGATAACAAAAGAAGATATTCATAATCACCTCTGTAAATGTTTTTTTATTTGATATATTAACACTACAAAAAAAATATTTTCAACCTGGCTTTTTCCAATGGTCAGATTCTTTGCATCAAAACATATATGCAAATTAGCGCATATTTAATTAGACACGACCTAATTAGCATATTTAAACATAAATACAGAAAACTTGCAATATGTTTTTTTCTCCTATTTATGTGAGTATTCAACTGGTAAAGTTTCATGAAGATATCTCTAAGTTAAAAATTTTACCCTATTCACCTATGTTGAGATAATTTTAGGATGTTTACCTTTTTTGCCTATCTAAAAGCTGTTTTGTAATAAAATGTTAATAAAAAGTGATGCATCAATATGTCCAACATGAAATAAAAACATTTTAGACAAATATATAATAAAAATCATCATCTTTAACCAAAATGAGAGACATTATTTGAGATTACAGCAAAAAACGCATGCATTCTAATTGGGGTCATTTTTGACCCCACTCATGGAAGAGTGTAGGTATTGGTAGCCTATGCATCTAAGGGTTAACTTGCTAATGCTAGTTATGTTAGGCCACTAGTCAAAAAAAAAAAATGATGTAAACTGGCATAGCTACACACCGACAGCATTGCAAAACTGTTGACTTGTTCAAGCCAACTAAGGCAGTTAAACTGTTAGGCAGTCTGCTAAATAACTATAACCATAACCATAACCACAAACAGACAATCAATAATGCTGTTTGGATTTGGTTCACTATTGTTTCAATATTTGAGTTGCTTCAATATTGCAAATAATGACTCACAACTTTGCTTCAGAGTTGGGAATAGGCCGTTTAAGAAACAATTATGTAAATCATGATATTTTACCACATCTGCTCATGGGAAAACTAGGGATAGCTTGTGCAGCACACTTTGAGAACACATATACTGTACTGATACAGTATTTCTTACTTGTTTTGACTATATGCCTCTTGTGCAGTATATTACAACTGCAGCACTCTCGTCTATTTCTAGACTCTGCAACAGGCTCCATTTGATTTTATTTATAAAATGACTGTGAAGGATGCTTGGAGAAGTCCCTCATCATAACTCACCCCTCCCCCACTCTAAAATAGACTCATCCATTCAAAACACAGCCTGGAAGAGGCCTCTGCAAATACCATCTTTCTTTCTTTCTTTCTTTCTTTCCTTCTTTCTTTTACTTCTGGTTTTCTCTGCTGTTTTCTTATAGTAATATGTTCTAGAGTAAATAATCATAACTGTTCCTATCTACAGTATCACCTTCATCTCAGGAACCATTCATTTCTTTACTTACTTATATATTTCCTGTTTAATCCATTGTTGTTACAGTGATTATATTGTAGTATATATATTATAGTATTCACTATCTATCACTGTAATCTGGAGCACAATTCATTTGTTTTAAAGGGGATCTGACTAAGGGTAATTGAAGAGCTCTTGACATGACAGACTCACCCACTCTGCAGAGGGCAGCCTGGCAGATGCCGCCGAAGAGCCGATAGCCATCCCTGCACTTGGCACAGACGCGGTCGTCGGCACACAGCTCGCAGTTGACCATGCAGGGCAGGCAGGAATAGCGCGCCCGCTCTGGGTAGGTTCCTCGTGGGCAGTGGGGCCGGCAGTGGCCCTGGTGCAGGAAACGCTCCAGGCCTTCCTCATCTGCCGGGAGCACAGCAGAGAAGTGACAACATTTCAACAACAAATCTAGAAATCACAGCAAAAAAAAAAATGTAGAGACATTTTTCACCACCATGTCTTTGTATTCACTGTAACACAGTATACAGTATACTGACATACTGTATGTGTGCGCTACTGACTTGTGGATCCACCTGTCTCTTATGGCGTTACATTTGTGCCTCAATTATGAGCGCAGAGTGGAGCATTGGTGCTAGCATTGTGGGGGACTTCTCTGCATTGCACTCTTAGCTTTATCTACCCAAGGCACCTACTGTAACTTATTGACCTGACTGGCACACATTAGAACCCTGTATCTATCAATTGCATTTGTAAAGTACCAGTACCAATGGACAATATCTCTTCCAATCGTGTGTACTGTATATACTGTACTTCGTCTGTCCTCCAGAAGTCACTTGGGACAAGAGCATCTGCTAAATAAAACCTTGCAAATGAGGGTCCATTACTATCCCACAATCATCAAGCCCCCAACGGAAGATACACAAACAATGCCTCTATTAATAGGGGAAAGCCTTGATCAGAGCTCAAAAGGGCGTGCGTGTGTGTGTATGTGTGTGTGTGTGTGTGTGTGTGTGTGTGTGTGTGTGTGTGTGTGTGTGGGGAGCATCTGCCTATAGGCCCGACCTGGGTAGACTCTCGAAGGAGAAGGAAGGAGAGGTGAGAGAGACACTCAGACGCAACACTCCCTTAATGTGGTGGACCGCCGCCTCTGATTACCCTACTTCCTGTGTGTAATGAGGCCTCCATTAGCTGGAGATCACCCTTCCAGGAAATGGCTCCCCCCTGCCCAGGGCAATGCCTTCTGGGAAAGGGAATCAATGGCTGTGCCCTCCTAATAGATCATCGGCCCTCGCCAAGTGGGTCTAACTGTCACATGGGCAACAGGATATTAGTGCACGCTGCCAACTGCCTGAAAGTTCACTGCATGAAATAAATCACTGTAAGGCGTGTGTCCACATGGAAACACACACACACACACACACACACACACACCACACAAACACACACACACACACATACACACATAATGTCTATGTCTCAAGCACTAGTCTTTGTGTCTGTTGGTACAGACAATTTGAAGAACATAAATAAAGGAAAATGATAATAAAAGTCTTTCTTTTACATGAAGCAGTCATTAACAGCAACACACATGTTTTCTTTGTAATCATTTCTCTCACTAGTGTTTCAGCTCTTAAAACTACACAGAAGCCCACAACAACATCAGTGCCAGTTCCGATGCCAGCGCTTGGACGCCTGTCTGTGTCGCTGGCATGGTTTGGAGCCTGTTAGCCTGGGATCTCCGTAAATAGCCGTGTGTCAGCGCGAGGGCACACAGGCTGGCAGCGGTGTGGTGGCGCTAGACAAGGGCAAGCAAGAGCGGAGGAGAGGAGGGCTCCGGGCGGCCGTGTGGCGCTTTGCCGTGCCGAGCCGACTGACTAATGTCGTCCTGCCACCTGCAGCACCCGTCGCTCCGACACGCGGCTCCTGAGGCCAAACGCAGCCCTATCAGAGGCTTCCGCAACTGTCAGCTAGATTAGGGGTTGGGGGATACTGAATGGCACACACACACACACACACACACAGACACACACACACACACACACACAGAATTGATGAGGACACTGACTCATGTTGCAAAAAGTCACATGCACACTAACACACCCACTCGCGCGCGCACACACACACAAACACGCACACAAGCACAACCACCCCCCCCACACACACACACACACACAAACAACTACGCAACCACACACGTTACGCAATGTACACAAAGTCAATCAGAATCATCCAGAATTACTCATACAGAGATAAACAAAAATGTGCATGCAGACTCACACACACACCTCACTCACACACTATAAGGATAATTAAGGAAATAAACATGGCGCCATCACCACTGGGCAGCTGCCAGTCTGTCATCAGTAAGTTAAAGAAATGGCTTGAAGGGTGTCCTCCATGTTGATCTTACTCCTTGCTGAGACAACAGGTCTTTCAACAGAGTTATAGTCCACACTATTTTTGTGTCTGTGGTTTGTGTGACAATGTACAACGCAATATACTGTACCTGCAGTCCTAACCCTCACCTGATTGTGTGATTAATACAGTCTCCTACAATTAATAACTCATATTTCACTACACTTCACTATTGTTTCAAACTGAATTTGCGATTGCAAAGCATCTCCTGGATGGATCCTGTCTATTCTGGTTCAGATAAGATAACTGATGATGGTGACAATGACGTGATCCATTTTAGAATCAGAACCAGTCACAAAGAAGTCACTAAAAACACTGCATATAGCAAGTTCAAAAAGCATCATTACGTTTAAAATCAGGCGAAAGCATCAACAGATTTGACATTTTAAATGTGAATGCACTACTGTAATTTCCTCAATAACAATAAGTGGTATAGCAAGGTTCCAAAATTGACCTTTGAAATGTATGATATTTCAAATGTTATTGCCTCATAAAGCTCATATGTTCCTACTTAAGCATGCAGTTCACTTCTCATCGCTTAACTGTGCACCTGCAATTCCATGAATACAAACTAGGGCAGCCTTGATCTTTGTTTTGCATATAATAGAAAACCTTTGCATTGTCTGCTGTGATAACCCATCCTCCCTTTAGGTACTGTAAAAGGCCTGTTCTATTCCCGGTGTGAGCAGGCAGTCTCTGAGCGCGGTGCGATAGTGCTGGGCGTGGGGGTAGCTTGGACAGGGGTGGTAGTGGGAGTGGGGGGAGACCAGTCCCCTCTGGGTCAGAGCACCTATAGCCGGGCCCCCGGGGGACGCTTCTCTGCGGTGTGACAAAGGCCCCTGTCTGACATTATCAGATTTCAGTGCTCACACACCCCAGAGGAGCAGGAAGTGATCACACACCTCAACACCACTAGGCTTTGCACCCTGTGTTCATGTCCTCCTCTGCGATTACATTTATTGTCCCCTTACAATTATAAGGTTCCTTTTTTTTTTTTTTTTTTTTAAGAAGCTGAGGTGAGGTGTTTCTTGAAGTTGTATGCATTTATGGACATTATAGGCTCTCTGAAGAGCTTTTTTGAATCAGTATAATTGTTTTCAAGACTCTAAAGATCGATATCTCAGGACTGCTCAGAACTTAGATAGAACCTTATAATTCTTAAGGGACAATGGTCATTAACTAGGCCTAACGTTAGTGAACCCCTGAAGTGACTAAAGATGATGACGATGATGAAGGTGACAGTGTTAGTCATGCTTTGCATCTCTTTCACTCTCTCTCTCTCTCTCTTCTCTGCACACCCCACCCAACCTAACCCAACCCCTGTGTGTGTGTGTGTGGGTGTGGGTGTGTGTGTGGGTGTGGGTGTGGGTGTGGGTGTGGGTGTGTGTGTGTGTGTGTGTGTGTGTGTGTGTGTGTGTGTGTGTGTGTGTGGCATTGTCTGCATTTAACTTGCTCTCCTTTCAGGCCATGTTTGGAACCATTAAACAAATCCTCCTTTGAGGTGCACGTCTGTCTTTGGCAGCCTGGTTAATGGCTGTGCGCTATCTTTTGTCTTCCTCTGTTGCAGCTGTGCAGTGCTTTGGAAAACCATAAGCAGACAGAGGAACATTTCTCCTGAGCACTCCAAGAGTTTCAACATGATAAGTGCTTCGTGTATGTACACACAGTGAAGAGAGCCTGATAACTCAGTAACCCTAAAAAGCCTTTGTCACATTTCTGAACTGTTGAGTTCATTTTTTGTTGTAAGAACAAAATCTCTCGTTGGAAACTATGCCTCAGTATTATTTGCACAATTAGTCAGAATCAATCAAACGTGTCTTAGAAACGTTGTAGATCTATGGTAGACTTTGGTAGATTTCTGCTTCACACCACAACACCAACATCCATATTGTACACTTATCTAGGCTACAATTTCCCGTCATAATGATATTTTAACATATGCCTTAAAAACAATCACGCTCAAACAACTAACGTTGGCGTTGGCACATTACTTACCGACTCCACAAGAGGTGCATTCGAAGAGCTCGTGGCCCGCACATTCTGAGCAGGTGGAATGACAGAGGACGCACTGATTCTTCAGCGCAAACTGGCCACTTGGACACGGCTGCGATGAAGGCTTGCTTTGAATATACCCAAGGCAGCACAGAAAAACCAGCGGCATGAAACTCGTCTTCATATCTAATTATAGACTACACCCGCAAGGACGAGACGAGGGTGATGATAATGATCCTCTGAAAAAAAATAATTCCATTAAGCTCGACGCACCGAACAGGTGGACCGCGGGGATTGACAGCAACGACAGCCTCTCACTGTGGGAACAAACAAAACTAGTCGGGCAAGTTTGTTGGAGGGGATTGGTCAAAAGAGAGACTCTGGGGGACCACCCCGCCCGAGTCTCCCTTTACAAACTCATTAAGTGTGTTCTATTTACAGAGAGCACAGAAAGCAAATATGCTGTTTCTTTATTGCATATTGCTTTAGCTTGTTGCAAGACAGAATTCCCAGATACAGTATGTAGGCCCATATAAACTTCGTTTAGCCTTCTTTTTCCTCTTACAATAAAATGTGCTGTTACAAACCAAGCCTATTTGTGGCCTATAATATGTCGCCAGCATCATGCAAGCAGACCCTATTTATTCTCTGTTTTTAAGCCGATCAATTGAGACTTATTCTACAAACGTATATATCCAAACCGTATCCATCAACTTTTGGGTATCCTAGTCTATCCTGGTGAAACCATAAACTGATCACTCTCACTAGGCAACAGTGTTTTCAGACAGACTTCTGACGCCATCCACTGGCTGCCGGCGCACCGTCACTAGATGTCTGTCGTGGTACAGTTCGGGGAGTGATTTCAGAGGCACAACTGACTGGGAACCGGTAGCCAAGTTCAGATTGCTCCTGACCTAAACAATACATGCAGACAAATATAGTCTTCCAAATTATGGCATGTTAGGTTTAACAGTTACCAGCAACGGGTAGCCTGTGCTACGCATGTTTTAGCCTGGTATTCATTGGTTTCATTTTCTGGAGATTAAACCGATGTAGGCTATCATATCCGCTATAGAAGCTACCAGTATCAGCAACATCTGCCGCGTTGCTTTTGCGTTTAACGTCATCTGTGAAGAGATGTGGGCAGGTAGCATGGACTTGAAGACAATCGCGTTCGCAGGTAAGCGCAGCGAGCGGTAGAAGGCGGATCAGTCCTTCCTTGACGTCAGACGGTGGAGGAGATAGGGGTAGGCGTGACTTGCGCTTCTGCTGCAGCGGAGAATGACATGAGGATGAGAGAGATACCGACAGGCAGACGCGAAAGGCTGTCTTGTCAAAGGGTAGAAACAAACCATACGTGAAAGGACTGAATAACCCAAATTCACAGAGCGATGGGAAATAATGACTGAAATCGCCAAGGTAAGAACGTCTACTGCTTTCTTCATCGCAGACTATCAATACAAACACTATAGGGTATGATATAACCAGATGTTGGAATCACTGCGTATCCCGGGCAGGTGCATCTGATGTCTAAACATGCCGAAGGCTCGATAACTTGCATTTCCAGATGTCGTTGGTTATTTTTATAAGGTAACGTGTGCGAAGAGAGAAACAAAAAGCATCGGGTGGAGCAGTGTAGAAGGTGTGATATTTTTTAGATGGAAGGGCGTCTTTTGCTCAGAATCGAATTCAACGCTAGCCGGATGCCTGCTTGCAATTCCCTTTGTCTTTAGTCCTAAACATAGAGTGTTTCTGTGGCGTTTGGACACACTGCGTCCAGTGATGCAAAATTGCATTTGTAGCCAATGTCCAGCCAATTAAAAATGTGAACACCAGCGATGTTTTTTCGACAGCACCCCAGAATTCTCTTCACCAGACTAAAGGTTCTCCACGCATCACGATTGGGTACTCAGAATGAAAAGGTGTACCGGTTGCCACTGACGGCTAGTTGTTCAACCATAACATGCAGTAGCCCAAACGTGATCACGTCAAAACGTCACATCTGTCCCCTATTACAAATGAAGAGACACTGTCTGGAGTTCGTGGGCTACGCTGCCAGCATCAGAAGAGGTCTTCTTACATTCTCTTAGGGGGTGATTTGAAGAATAGCCCATATCCTGTCTGCGACCTAAACAAAACTACAGTATAGGCCTCAACATTGTTATGCAGAAGTAGTAGGTTTGCACACTGCTCATAGCCTTGCTCAGATGCCCGAAAGTGTTTTGGCCCTCTTATTGGCTGTACACGATCCAGTCATGAAAGACAGGTTGTCTATTAGGGCCAAATTGGGCATCAACAGAAATGCATGGATAACAAACGTTGGGATGCCTTGTTTAAAGCAGTAGGCCTACATGCTTTAGCACAAAAGTTGAAGTAGGCCTATGTTTACTGTATTTCATGGTAGGCTTTTAGGACCGTGTGGATATGGGCATGTTATCTTGTAACAGATAACAGATTGTCTTGTCCAAAGAGCTGGAGAACAGGAAGGCAATATGCAGATGTATTGTAACCTTACTTTCATATGTGGGTGTGTTAGGTATCACCAGTACACATGCTTAAATATACCAGTGCATGCATGACATGACGAGCTCAAGACACATGCACACAGTTACTGTAAATGCTGTGTGTGACAGGCCTATTTTCACAAACGTTTTTATTGCAGAGATTTGTTTCAGATTTATCATCATAACCCACACATTCTCCTTTTCCCCTCTCCAAACCATAACAACAGCCCACGGAGGGAAATTATGTTGATTGTAGGCTACCAGTTTGTTGAACACAATGAGTCAGTAGTGTTCCTATTACTGTTTAATTTACATATGATACATATCATATTTCTCAGGAGACAGCATTGACTGACCGTGAAGGAGTGGGAAAAAACCCCATCTCGTATTCTTTAATTAAGCATTACTCAATAGAAACATTTGAAGCACCACTGACATTATGACCTAATCCGGTCTGTTTTAAACCCAATTATTAAGTCTTTGACCCCATCTACTTTGTAGAATTAACTAACTCAAGTGGTTTTGATGTGAGGTCTAATTCTGTACATGTGTGACAGCTCGCTCTGTTTCTCCGTGGTCCCAGTGGAGACTGTGCTGGAGAGCGCTAGGCTAGCTGTGCCATGTCAGGGGCAGTCAGGGTCTGAGTGGGGAGCTGCTGTGATTGGGAGACAGATGGACCATCAGGCCGGGGCAGCTAAGCGCAACTCCAGAGTGGCCTAGCCTCAGGTCTCTCTCTCTCTCTCTCTCTCTCTCTCTCTCTCTCTCTCTCTCTTCCTGTGAGCCTAGGCCTTAGGGACCAGGCCTGGCATGGTTTCAGTCGCCATGGCGAATTGTTTCCCTGTCACAGGCACTTTAGCCAGAGAAAGCGTGAGCAGAAATGATGGCTGTTGCATGATCAAGGCCAGAGCGACTGGCCAACAGGCCGGCAGAAAGAGAGGACAGCACCAGGACTCTCTCGGACCCTCTCCTCGCCTCTGTGTGCCTGAGCTCCTGTCCTGTAGCTTTCACTCTGGTGTGGGAGTCCTGCACTTTTCATTTCATTGCTACGTACTTGTGAGTTGGACGGAATGTCCCTGGAGCTGTTGTCCCACTCATGTGTCATGACACTGTTGTATGTGATTGTGGAATGAGTGCATCATTACTTTCGATTCCATTACTTTCCATTCACCCATTCACAGATTTGATTTCATAATGGAAATAGTTACATTCGCTGAACTGGATATAGCCCTTCTAGGTCAGTATAGCTGAATGCAAAGCCTTGCATATACCATAAACATCTTAATGCTAATTAATTAGAGTGATTTTGATAAGCATGGTGTGTCTAGGCTTTGGAGCATGGGTAGTAATGTGAAATCTATGACTGACAGTCGCAGTATTGATCAGATGGCTTTGCGGTGATAAGCCGTACACTGAGCTTCATCAAAGGTGAATTCCATCACCCCCCCCCCCCCCCCCCCAACACACACCCTCCCTCCCAGACCCCCTCATTCCTCCCTGCCTCTCCTCCATCCCTCCCTGCTAGCCCCCAAATCATTCCCCAAAAGTTTTAGTCCCAGAGAGGAGATGGAGTGAGTCAAGTGGCCCGTGGCAATCAGCGCTCAATCACGCCGCAGCACTTTGAAGTGGGCCGAGCTCTGTTGACGTCTCTACAGGTGGGGAAGCAATGTGAAGTGGTCTGTCTGTGGGCAGAGAGAGAGAGAGAGAGAGAAAGAGAGGTCGCCTAGAGGCCGGAGGGGGGTGTCCCCCCACACAAGAGAGAAAGCAAAGGAGAGGAGAGAGAGGGAGGGAGGGGGGAGCACTGTTGCGTAGAACAGAAAGGGAGATGGAGAGGGAATGAGGGAGGGAGGAGGAGGAGGAGAGAAGAGAGGTATGTAAAAAGAGAGAGAGTGGGAGAGGGAGGGAGGGAGTTAAAGAGTCAAAGAGATAGGCCTACCCAGAGTGGTTCGACTGGATGAGAAGAATGGATGGAAAGAGAGAGAGAGAAGAGAGAGAGAGAGAGAGTAATTTAGAGGGAGTGAGGGTAGGAAGGAAGGAGAGGAGTGAGATGTTGGGGGAGGGAGTCAGACATTGAAAAAGAAAGAGTGAGTGCAGGCAGGAAAAAGCCCTCCTCAGGCTGATTTAAGGATTTACATTCGTAAAGCCTCCTGTTTACTCTGCCCTTATCTGCTAAATACTGTAGAGTCTGCAAACTGCAGATGGACGCACCACTACTGCATAGTGTGTACTGTATGTATGGAATTCACACCTTGTTAACTTGAACTTACAAGTCTGGACTACTGTAAACATTTGGCTGGACCTCTAGATCTGTATATACGTTTAGCCCATTAAGACCTTTGAAGTTGGGCTAAGAGAAATCCAGTGATCATTCCAGCCAGGAAGCAGCCAGCCAGCTGCAGCACTACACTGTGGGGGCATTTCATGCCCTCTTGTTCTTGCCCCCAGAGTGTAGCGTTGCTTTAGCTGTTGGAGCTAGCAATTCGAGCTAGGTAAAACTGTTTGTTTTCCTTTTTTCATATCGACAGTACTTGGTGACCTCGAGAAATGGAAATCTATGTAAAAAATGTTCCCTTTACGGTTAGCATTTTTATTCACAAACTTTACTAATAACTTATGTAATGCAAAATGCTGGGCTGGCTTTTGATACAGTAAGACTGTTGTTGCGTGTTATACATATATGTATATACTTAGATGTTCCTTTACCATCTTTGTAAACCACTCTGTAAATTATGGAGATTAAGCTGACATGCAAATTGACAGACAAAAGGCCTCATCTGTATTTTATTTATTTATTTATTTTATCACTGTCAGCAAAGTGACCATGAGAGCATTGGCAGCCCACCTCTCACACATAATCCATATTAGCCTCATCTACAGGAGCTTACGGGCGCCTTTTCTCACATTTAATTGATATTGCGAAATACATAATTTTTGCATAATTGAATGTGTCTTTGGTGGACAATGGTGCTGATGCCTGTACCAGTATTAGTGCTATTATGTCATTGCATAAGGCACTGAAGTCAAACATTGCATGTTGACTTCTCTTGACATGTGACTGTCTTTCAGTTTTTCTTTCGACATGTGACTGTCTTTCAGAGATATGATCTCTGAAGACAGCAAGGTTCTGGACAGGGAAATAACGTCACAGAGAATATGATCTGGCGCAAATATTAGAGAGGCAGCAGCATGGTGTCAATCAATTTTTTTCAATAAAATGCTGTAACATCTTCGCTCTTCTTGAAAGAGATGTCTAGCTGGGTACTGATGTAGGTTTGTGCAGGTTAAGTGTTGTTTTGGATGCTCTAGATGTTTAACTGAGCACTTATAGGTTTGTGCAGGTGAAACGTTGTTTAAGATGCTCTAGATGTCTAACTGAGCACTTACAGTATGTAGGTTTGTGCAGGTTAAGCATTGTTTAAGATGCTCTAGATGTCTAACTGTGTACTGATAGGTTTGTGCAGGTTAAGTGTTGTTTAAGATGCTCTACAGTAGATGTCTAACTGTGTACTGATAGGTTTGTGCAGGTTAAGTGTTGTTTAAGATGCTCTAGTGACGGTTTAATGTGCATCGTTTGCTTTGCTGTAAGTGACACTCTTGCGCTTAGTGTGCAAACACAAAACTAGTCACTCCAGTTTGATTGCTCAGAGCTCAGTGTGTCCTTGTGAGGGTGAGTCTGTTCCCACAGGAAAATAGCCACTGGACACACACACACACACACACACACACACACACACGCACACAAAGAGCATCGTATAAAAGCGTATGGCACAGTTTGGAGTTGGAGCAGGGAGACGGCTCCTGCTGTAAGACTGGAGAGGAGAGAGACTGTAAACTGGGGCAGACTCAAGAGCACGTCGGCCCTGGCGATTGAGGCAGGAGAGCTGTGAGGTCAGTGTGTGGTTCTTTTGCCTCAAAATAACGACTTTAAACCCATTTTCATGCCACGCTGACTGAGGACAATGGATTGTCTGACATTGCCGATGCGATGCATGCCTGGAACCCATGGTACTGGATGTTGGTGTGTTGGTGGATATGATGTTGGTGTGGGTAGGAGTACGACCTTTTTGTCAAATGTACAGGAATTTGGTGCCCCTTTTAGTGCCTTTTTTTGCCAAAAGGGGGTATACCCACATCTTGTTGCTGAACAATGTTCCAGTTGCTCTTTGGTGGCTTTGAGATCAAATAATGAAATAAACATTTTGCTCTAGAACATCGCTGCATCTTCAAGATTGTGAGATAGTATCAAGGGAAGTTGTCTCAGTTAGAGATGACGTGTGTGTTGATAAGGACATGTTGTCTGTAGAGGGTTCTTGAACATACATAAATGTGTAGGTTACAGAAGTAGTAACCAGGGAATGATTTGCCCTGGAGGGTAATTTTTGAGATCTAATGTAGTTTGTCGAATGTAATACATGATTTAAGAGCTCATAATCTAAGCTTCCAATCTTAATAATTTCCAGCAACAAGAGCAACAATTTTTCATCACATTAATATATCAAAATAATTGTTTGTACAGCTCAAGAACCTCCATCCTATTCAGTTGGATTTATGTGTGGTAATAATGCAATTTCCTGATTTGTAGCCTAATTTAAAATACGTAGTTTGACATCATTCATTCATACATCAACAGTTTGACCAAACATGTGGTGGAATTTCATGTGTGTTTTAACGGTTAAGTCTCTCTCGAACTCTGTCGAAGCAAAGGCTGTTAACAAGAAAGCTTTGGCTGTGTGTGTGTGTGTGTGTGTGTGTGTGTGTGTAGGGGGGGTGTCTGTGTAGAGTGCACTCTGCATTGTTGCAGGCCTTTTGCAGGAAGAGACAGATAGAATTAGCATTGATTGAGGACACTCTATGGCATTAAGGCAGAGGTGAAGAACAGAAGCACCACGTGAGCACAAGTAAGGGCCTGGATTCTGAGAATACTCTTATTGACGCACCTTGGAAATACCACTCATGGACGTGGTGTGTGTAGGGGTTCTTTTTTTGCCCTGGAACTGAAAAAAGCAGTACAGTAAAAAACTTTTTTTTTTCTGTTCGGTATCTAATAAGGAAATCCAAGGAACAGCTGTCAGGTAGCAGTTGGCATTTACTGAGGAAACTAGCACATACATCCCAGGCATACAGTACTGTGTGTGTGAACACAGGTTGTTAGAAATCTATCTCTTCTAGCCTCCTCAGATGGTTTCAGTTTGAACAACAATTTTACTCCAACTCTACACCCTAAGACTGACATGTCTAACAGATGTCCCCATGCCATACCCATGTAATGGCATTTTTCAAAGGCCTGCTTTTTATGTTGCTACGACACTCTGTAATGCAGGAGTGTCATGTTACCATTCTGGGTAATCATGGTGGTACAGCAGCTCTCACAGTGTCTTATGGTTGTACATGTCATATGCTATATGCTACATGTCATATGCTAACATGCCAGTTCATCAGATATTACTGTAAGAAAGCAGCGAGGTCAGTTGATTAATGGTGACATGACTCTGCGATGTCATGATATATCTATTGATTTAATCATTTGCATTAGAAACAATCCATATTGAAAAGCTGCATCAGAATCTGACACTGACATGTTTACGTTGCATAATCTGAGGACTGAGATCAAATGTTGTCTTCTGTCCCTCTCTATCCGTAGTGCACCTCAGGCATAAGGGTGAGAGTGTGTGTCCATAAGGGTGCGAGTGTGTGTCCAGTGTGTGTGATAACCACAGTAGCCCCTCTCTCTCAGAGGTCAGTGTTTACTGCAAACAAAAACACATCATAGGGGTGAGGTGATGTTTCAGTTACCTGTGGTTCTTGTATGCTGACTGAGATGGTTTCAGTCTGTGAAAGGATCGTCTTCAATATAAATGCCTTTCATATGCTCCTACAAACT
>NC_085003.1:14922781-14945281 GCF_963854185.1 Sardina pilchardus | reverse complement strand
CTCACCCCTCTCCCCCTCTCCAATACTCTCCTCTCCTAACTTCTCCTCTCCTCTCCTTTCTTCTCCTAACTTTTCCTCTCCTCTTCTCTCATAACCTCCTTTCCTCTCCTTCCTCCTCCCCTCTCCCCCCTCTACTCTCCTCCTCTTTCCTCTCCTCTCCTCTATTCCACTCCGCTGCTCTTCTATTATCTTCTCTCCTCTCTTTCCTTCTCCATCCCCTCTTCCCCCACTCCTCTACATTCCTCTCTATTCCACCCTTCCACTGTGACACAGTATGGAGATCAGGGGGCTTGTGTCTGTTAACGTTTGCTTTTGCCTGCTCGTCCGTCTGTCGCTCCAGCCGCCAGTCACACCCATCCCACCTGGCAGGTGGTGGGCTCGTGCAGTTTAGTGGTGTGGGTACGCTGTCCAATCGGGTTGGGTCTGGCAGGTGGCTGGCTTATGGATTGCTCTGGTGCCGTGGGTGCACTATCAAACCAGGTCCGGTCTGGCAGCGGCGGGCTCACTTAGGATTCTGGTGGCATGGGGACACTATCAGGTCAGATGAGTCCAGGCGGGCAGGGACGAGGTACCAGCTCCAGCCTGAGCTAAAAGGGCCGTGTGTGTGTGTGTGTGTGTGTGTGTGTGTGTGTGTGTGTGTGTGTGTGTGACAGTGTGTGAGGGAGAAGGAGACAGATGGAGCTCATGAGGTCAACGGATTAGAAAGCCGGGAAAGTGGGGTGAACTCAGAACAGGGAGCAGAGACGGACCTCCCTCTCATTTGAAAAGACATTTTTGGAGACACAAAATAATGTCAATATTAC
Source organism: Sardina pilchardus (assembly GCF_963854185.1). Lineage (NCBI taxonomy): Eukaryota > Metazoa > Chordata > Actinopteri > Clupeiformes > Clupeidae > Sardina > Sardina pilchardus. The sequence goes on along the minus strand of NC_085003.1, from coordinate 14,944,478 downwards.
GTTCATATTACAATTTCCTTATTCTATTGCAATCACAGCAGTGCCCACATGCAAGTGAAAATACGTAACTAAGTGCAGGAATATAAAATATCAGTGAAGTTTATCCAGGGAGGGCTCTACCTGAGACATAGTGGTTTTCCACCACCACAGATTATGCTGAAAGGCTCATTGTGAGAGTCGGTTGAAATAAAGCAGATGGAAAAGTCCAGAAATGGAAAGATGGAAAAGTCAGACATTACAAATCCAACCATGTATTGGTTCTACCTCTGCACTTAACACAGGTGATCTCACTAATTAGCTGCCTAGCTAATTAGAATCACCTGGTTTAAGTGAATGGTTGGCACAGATATATTTCTGGAGCTGGACTTTTCCACCTCTGGTTATGGAACCTTTTGTGAGGTCGTATTAGAAGCAAGCCATGTAAGAGGTTTTTTTTTCATTTCCATGTAAGAACCTTCGAAGATCGGAAGCCTTGTTAGTTTCCTGTGAGGAAGGTGAGAGAGCCAGTCAGATCGGAAGCCTTGTTAGTTTCCTGAGGAAGGAGAGAGAGCCGGTCAGTTGTTCCCCTTGACCTTCACGATTGCACGTTTCTGTGAGTGTTGTGCAGACTCCCCCACCTGCCAGAATGCTGTGTCAGCTCAGAGCCTTCGCTGCTTTTCCTCTTCATCCTCATCATCCTCCTCATCCTCCCCAGCCAGCTCACTGGTGTGGTTTCAACACACCAATCAACACTGTAGGATACATAACCTGCAAAAGCATCAAATATGAATGAGTTAATTTCCTCATTTGCTCGAGCGTTGTGGAGCACAGGATTGAGATGCAGTATTCGGGTGGAGGCTGTCTCTCATCAGAGGTGGTGTTTGAGTGAGGAGATCCTCCACAGGCTCTTCCTGTACTCACTTTTTGCTGGCCTTGTAATTAGCGTCCCATGGCAGCAGAGCTTGAGTATGAGACCAGTGGAACAGCTGGTTGGGTTTGGGCCAATCAGATTCTTTTTCAGGTTTTAAATGACAGGTGTACAAGTCCTCCGAGCCTACACTGTTCCATTGGTGATGTGTTAATATTGAGCTAATGGATGAAAGACCCCACAGTTGACACACACACACACACTTTAATAAAATATCCGCAAACATATTAATAGAATCAGTAGTATTAATCAAATACACATACACACAGTCACAGAACACGACAATATATCCTCCAGCTAGGTGCTTGTTCTGTACTAAACAACACACACACACACACACACACACACACACACACTCTGCCAGATCCGTGCTCACAGGCTTGCGTGTTTGGCAGGGGATGGAGAGGTGGCGTGTGATGGACTGGTTCCCAGACTGGATGTGCTTCTTGTCGTGTTCACTCGGCACCACATTGAAATGCTCCACTGGCTCTCCAGCCAAAGGCCTGCACTGGGACACTCTGTGCAAGCGCTGAGCTTGTCAGCAGACTTTTGAGGAGACTGATTATACAGTATGGCTTTAACTTCTCCTCGCGTTTTGTTAGTCTTAGCCAATCTCTCTTTGAGTGCTGAGGTGTAGGGATAATTGGTCTCTGATTTTCAGTGTCTGCTTACGGTCTTGTTAAGTGATTACACAAGAATGCCTAGTTGTTGATCTTATGTTTTTGGCATAAGGAGAGATAGCATAGAACATAAAATGTAAGGATGTGTCGTCTTTTTTCAATATGTTTTCCCATGACCCACCCAACCATTGCTGAAATGTACACAGTTTTTATTTTCTGGCCAGTCTCTTTAGATAAAAGCCTGTGCTGAAAGAGTGGCTGACTGGAAATGTAAGCTTAGTTGCTGGCTGTTTACGTCTCTTGCCAAAGCCTTTCGTCATCTCCTCTCAGAGGCTTCCTGGACAAAGCGCAGCATTGACGGAGTGACCGGGGCCTGTTCCTCACTGCCGGGCAAGTGTGTGTGTGTGTGTGTGTCCACTGTGCCTAAACACTTTGAGATATGCCGCACTGATACAAAGGCATGCTCGTACACAGACTCTCTCTCTCTCTCTCTCTCTCTCACTCTTTCTTTCTCCATCACACACACACACACACACACACACACACACACACACACACACACACACACATACACACACACTCACACACAGATCGACAGACCCCTGTGTGCTGGACAAACACAAACAAATTTTCTGCGTTGCCGTGAGCAGGCGCATTCCTGTGTGGGGAGTGGGCCACCATGGGCAGAGGGAGGCTTGACCTTTCACTGGGCTCAGGCCTACAACGGGGAGGCAGCAGGCCTTCCCCACCCAGCAGCACAAACCGGACCGATCTGGCTCTTTTCTGGCTCAGACGCACCTATTCCTGATCTAGTATGGGAGGTGTGTGCTGTCTGTCCCCCCAGTATCTGTTAGCTGGACTGGATGCTGAGTTCTGAGATCTGTCCATGGGTGGGCCAAATTCAGTCTAGACTCACTCAGCTTCTGTGAGGGATCTTGCGGGGCAAGGCAGTATCTTTACAGCTGAGATGAGAGGGAGGAAGAGGGGAAAGAGGAGGAGAAAGAGTATATGAGAGAGATGGACAGAGAGGAAGAGGGAGAGGGAGAGGGAATCTAGTTTAGCCTCACAGGAGCTGCTGCTGCTGCTGCTATGGATTACAGATGAAGTCCTGTGCATCCCAGTGAAGAGTGTCCAGTGTGAAGTTCATAACACACACACTACTCGTCTTATTGGAGGTCCAGTTTATTCTCTTGATAAAGCATTTGAGAATGGTTGCCAAGCAATGTTGAGATGCATTCAGCAACTGTAACTTTTGTATCAAATGATGGTAGTGCAGTAATATACAGTAGAACCACATGCGTTTGCAAGTTTGTGGTCATTATCCAATGCCATCGTACGCAATTCCACCAAACACAATCAAGGACCAGAACTATCAGTTTCAGAATGCTAACAATGTTATTTAGTGTGTTACATTGTACTCCATAGTACTGATGTGCTACAAAGACCCTGACGACAAAGGTTTTTAGTCACAGAAAAGTTGGTCATTTTTGAAAGAAACACAGAATTATTTTCTTAAAACCTAGTGTGATGATGTTCCTCACATGGCATTATTATGGGACCAAACATGAATCAGGATTAAATGAAGCTGCCATTGAAGCAGTCTCATACCTCTCCTGCAGACAGACAAGGCAGTGGGTTAGCCTCATCAGACACCCACCCCCCTCCCTCACTGCTGTGCTCAGACCCACTACAGAACACTGTGTACCAGGACAGAACCAAAGCGCCGGGAGAAACGGGGGGGTTAGCCCATAACTGGGTCAGGTCTGTCATTACTCCAGGATTCTCTGGTTGCTGTGATACACAAGCTGGAGCTTGATTAGATTATTCTCAGCCATTTTGTTTTATAGTATTGTATAGGTACCGTAAATACTCAATATACTGTATAACTATATTCCTGGATAGAGATGGAGATTTCAGGTGGTTCAAGGGTACATTTTGATAGTAGCTTGTTCGTTTAGCTCATTGCTCATTTGCAGATGGCATCATTTGAAGGGACCTTTGCATCATTTCATCTCGCAGGTTATATTGAAACCTGAGAGGGAGGCTGATGCGACTGTGGCCCTCAAAGCAATTTACTATTTAAAGGTATACGCCATTCTGGACATGGCAATCATGTGGAGATACACACACACACACACACACACACACACACACACACACACACACACACACACACAAGCACACACGTACACACACTCACACACGTGCACACACACACACACACACACACACACACACACGTGCGCACACACGCATATACAGACACTCGCGCACACACGGGCACACACACGGGCGCACACACACACACACACACACACATAAATACGCGTACACACCCATGCACACACACTCAAAACATTCTCATGTTTAATTTTTTTATCCAGTTATTGAAACCAACCCCAGCAATTAAGCCCCAGATAGCGCTCCACACAGCTGACACAGTGATTGCATTTTGTGTTTTTCTTAACTTGCTGCGTCATAAAAATGCATTTATATGTGTGGCTTTGGTAATCCCTCTAGTCCATATCTTCCCTCTTATCTGTCTCCCTCTGTTACTGTCAAAGATCGGCTTCCTGTGGTGTCATCAGGGCCAGTAGTGTTACTTTTAAGGACTATGAAGTATTCCCCACAAACTAAGAGCACCCCTTAAGCAGTCACTGAGTTGCCATGTCTTATTCATGGTATTGCGTAAATATTGAATGCTTTGTCATAGCCACATATGGCCTCACGGAAACATCTGCTGGGGACTGAATCTGTTGTTTTGTTGTATTTTGACTAATTAAATGGAAAAGCTGGTAAATATTTCATGTTCCAGGCCTGTATCAAGTCAATTAGCATAATGCTAACAAGTAGAGTCGCAGCTTTTGGAAAAGCTGTTTGAAGTCATCCCTGTATCTGGGGGAGTGTCGAGAGGGACATGATGTCACAGCACTGGATTCTGTTGCCTTAGCAATGCTAGTGCTGTTTCCAAAAGCGCCAGCCTGTCAAAATAAAGTCCTCTCCAGCCTCCAAATTTAGCAATACGACAACAATAACATTTGCGTTTGTGGGTCTGGCTAAACCACCTGTGTGTGTATGTGTGCGCGCGTGTGTGCGTGTGTGTGTGTGTGTGTGTGTGTGTGTGTGTGTGTGTGCGCGCGTGTGCGCGTGCGTGCGTGTGTGTGTGTGTGTGTGTGTGTGTGTATGAGTGTGTGTCAGCGGGGTGTGGTGCAGGACTGCAGCTTCTCCATCTGCCGTGTTTGGCAGAGAAGACGCTGGAGCCCAGGAGAGGAGAAGAGAGGAGAAGAGAGGAGAAGTTATCAGGCAGGCAGGGAAGTGCTGGGCCCGGCCGGGCCGCTCTTATCAGTCCTCCCCATGATAAGACTCCTGGCTCCAGCCTGGTTAGGGCCAGATAGGGGATAGAAACAGCACTCGTCAGCAGGGACCGGTTCGCCGTTGTCTACTGGTGTGCTGGAAGACCAGTCGTTCTCACATGTTGTGTTTTGTTTGGTCAGAACATTCTTTTTTATATATAAGTGTGCTGTTTTTTTGTTCAGTTTTTTTTGTTGTTCAGCTCGTGGCCATGACGTTACTAGTCAGCCTGGCATTACTGAGCCGTGGACATTACTAGACTCACAGCACTGTCTAGCCAACCCAGTACAAGATATGCAAACCAAGATATGCAAACAGACCATAATAGTACTGTATTATATTATGCTAATTTGGAATCCACAATAGAGCCAGACACTAAAAACTGCTGTAAGGCCTCCGACACAATAGTCTTGATGAGATGAGCATAAAAGCAAAGCCATTTATGTAGTCTGGGAAGAGCACAAATGTTTTGAATGTAACCTTCTCATAAAGCATCATGAAAACACTTCTCTTTCTCTTGATCCGTTAATGATTCAGGAAATGATGGAATCTTGAATTTCACAGGCAGCTCTGAGATTGTGTGTGTGTGTGTGTGTGTGTGTGTGTGTGTGTGTGTGTGAGTGTGTGTGTGTAGGGACATTTCTGAGACTCCCCCTGTTGACTTCTTCTCTTTCTGTCTCTCTTGTTCTTTCTCTTTTTCCACACAGTCTGTCTTTGTGTCTCCACACACATCTAATGGCCCTGTCTCTTCTTTATGTCTCTCTCCATCTCACACACTCTCACTCTCATCTCTCCAGGTGTCTTCCCTCTCTTTATGGCTCTCCTTTTTCCCTTTTTCACTCTTTCTCTCTCTCTGCTCTTTATCTCTACCTTCTTTTCTGTCTTTTTCGTTCCCCTTCTCTTTTTTCTACCTCTTTGTGCCCCTGTCTCCAACCTCCAACCCCCCTCCCCTGATCCACCTCCCTCCCTCTCATCCTTCTCTCTCTCTCTCTCTCTCTCTCTCTCTCTCTCTCTCTCTTCCTTCAGTACCACTGGCACCTCCTCTCTCTGTCTGTGTGGCTGCTAGGCAGCTCTCTGCACATTGTTGGTCTAAATAAGGATTGATTTCACAGTAACGGGGAAGTGACGACGCAGCCTGTCTTCCAGCCCCTGCTCTATGTTTTCTTTTCACATTTTTATGTCATTGACCGCTGTTATGGGCACAGTCTAGAAAGTTCCTTAAATGTTCTCATCCAGTACAGCAGACGCCCAGCATTTGTCCTGTCCAGGCACTCTTTATTTGAGAGAGAGAGAGAGAGAGAGAGAGAGAGAGAGAGAGAGAGAGAGAAAGGGCAAGGTGGCAAAATTGAGACCACAGTCGTAGCGTCCGACCGAAACACACCACCCAGCATTGAGCGTTCCTAGTTAATGCAGATGTATTTGTATACTGTGTAAACACACTCTCATGTATGGAGGGCTTATTTTAAGCACTTGGAGGAGCCCATGTGTGGGCGTGAGCAGGCAGAATAGATACAGTAACTGCTCTGATCATGGAGGATCCACCAGAGCAGCACATCCTCAGATAAAGCCAACGAGCAAGCTGCTTCTCCAACGCCCTCTCCCTGACCCGTCTCCTGTGCTCATTCTTTTGACCAGTTCACTCCCACACCGCTGCCTGGCTCCCGTTAGTTCTTACTTTCGCCCACAGGTTTCCAAGTAAGCATGTCATAATGAGGTGACGAGTTTTGTTTTGACAGATGACAGGTGGAAAGGAAATAGTCTCTCTCTCCGATCCCCGGCCTGATCTTTTTTTTTTTTCTGTTTTCTGGCACTGGAATAACATTTCCTTCCCGTCATCTCTGGGCTTAGGCAGAGGTGCTCTCTTTGAAGAGCGGACTCCGATGGAGTCTTTGCAGGCTGGCTCTAAGTAGAACTGAAGATAGGGTTGTTCTATCCTTGTCAGGACAAACACACTTCTTCCAAATCCCTCTTTTGACGCTATGCAATCAGACAATGATAATACACCCACCCTCTCATCTTTTTTCATCATATACACACAGAAAATACTTTCATCTTGAGCCTATGATCAACTGTACACTTTTATTAGGGATTATGTGATTGGACGCCTTGTTGCATCATCGTCTGCTATACTTCCCTCACAAGAAAAAATAACTGCAGTTTTTCAGGTGAAAACAGGAATGCAGTATGCTATTTTGCACACACATTGCACTGCACTTTAGCGACTACAGAAATGCAGTATTTTCGACATGAAACTGCATTCTATTGCACTGCACTTCAACATTGTGCTGTTGTCCCATAACTACATTAGGGTCCTTTATTTATTCCTCTTCAAATAGGATAGGGGTATGACTGCATCAGTTTTTTTTTAGCTTTGTTTGGGGTCAGATAGACAGATAGCTGGCTCCTCTCCTGTGAGTCAGGCAGGAAGTCCCAGAACACATACCTGACTCCCTGAGAGAGCTGCAGGCTGTGCTGTAACGTCTCTGGCTGTGTGCAAATACAGGCTCATCTAGTGTGTCAGATGGATCCTGGACTGGTGGGATAAACTAGGGCTTCAGGTCCAGAAGGAGGGTTAGCCACCCTCAACCACTATGGACAAGACACAGGGCAGTCTAGACAAATTATATATGCTTGTGTAGTAAGGTAAATATGAATATGCGTAATTATTTCTCTGTTTAGCCCTTCCGTCCACATTTAAATGGCATGCTCCGACACAGAAAACAATACTTTTCGAAAAAGCTCTTTGAGGTCCGTAAATTTGCCAGGTTCATGTTGTAGTGTGTACAGCCGTGGTTCAGTGTTCTAGTGTGGACACAAAACTCACTTTTAAAGATAATGAGGACGGAGATCATTTTCATCTCAAGTGTGTGTCCAGTATTCGTATTGTCCTGTCCTGCTTGGGTGTGCACACAGTCTATTGTTTTTCCGTCACTGTGTTTCTGATGGTCATATTCATCAGGCCTCAGCATCATCCATTAACTGTCATACTTAGTGGCTGCTGATGAATATTCATGAGCAGTAGGCAGGGGATTGGCAGTCAGCTCTGTTCATCTGGAGGCGGGGCTGGATGGAAGGAGAGTGTGATGTGTGCAATGCCTGATGGGAATTAATGCTGTGTGTGCATCTTGGCCAACCCACACCTGAACTGGGCCATCTCTCCCTCTCTCTCTGTCTCTCTCTCACACACACACACACACACAAACACACACACACACGGCAGTCTACAAACCCCTGTGTCAGCTGTGTGTCCCTACCAGACCCTGTGCTCTGCATGGTAATATGTGGCAGAGAGGAGGACCTGAAAAGCACTAAATAAACCATTGTGGACAATGCTGATCTGATCACCCTGCACCAGACAGCCACTAGGCAGAGGAGTGTGATCAGAGCATGGCAGACCACTTTTTCAGCCCTTTCATTATTCCAGCGATAACAGACAACCTCATGATGTAATAGCATTATGGGATCCTGTAGCTTTATCTCAATCACATCAAGCTTAGCTTACAGCACCAGACCAACTGCTTTGGTCCAGAGTGTTACGGCCAGCTCGTTACAGACCGCAACATAAAGAGGGACATGGACAACAAGCTTCAAAGCAAATAATAATTTATTGAATTAAACTAAACAGCGTTACCAAATAGAAAATGTCTAGGGGAAAATGAATGGGAGAGACGTGCGTGTGTGGATGCAATGAAGGTATCAGTAGATTATGTAGGAGACTAAATGAATAGACAAAGAAAAGAGGGATATAAACTAAAGGAGAGTGCAAGTGCAAGAGATACAGTAGTCAAAATAGGTGCCTGCATGAAAGAAGAAAAGTAATGGGAAAGAGAGCACAGCCCCTAATATAGTAGCACCTGGTTACAGGTGCTCCCAATTAACAATTAACCCCCTAAGGTCCAACCCCCGCCTGTGCACTGCCATGGGATGGCCTGAGGAGGGAACAGGGTCGTAACAAGAGTCATCGTCCAAGTAGTTCCCCGAATGCTCAGAGCTGAGTAAATGCACTTCCCTGGTTTCTTTAAAAGGATTTAAATGCGTTTTGTGCTTTGGGGCAGGCGATCATCTTGCTCATCAGCAAGTGCAGACGATCCCTCTTTGCTCGAGAAACAGAGCGGAGAGAGAACACCATGTTTGGATCCGGGTTCCGTGGCAGCAGGTCCACGCTCGTCACTTCTCTTCTGTTTGTCATTGAAATTGTTCCTTAATTGATTTAAGGCTTCACTTGTTTCACTGCCTGTTTGTAATAACTGGGAACGAAGCCAGAGGCTTATCTTGAGATTCATTTGCACACGGAGGCCAAAAGCACCGGCTGGATAGCTGAACTACGGACACGTGGCTCGTGTTCTTTTTGGTCCTCCTGGATGACATGGAGATTCATCTATCAATGACTTTTGACCTTGGTGTGGGGTCGGTTACAGTCATGGTTGTAATGCCATTCCCTCACACAGGAAGTGCTTCTGGTTCTCAAATATGCATGTACACGCACTCACACAGACACACAGATACACACCCTAGAAATGTCCTTCCACCGTATATATACCGTAGATGTCTTTAATGATGTATGCGTTTGGTGAGATTTTGAGTGATGAACGGTTTCTTCTTCGTCGTGGCATCATGACTGTCAAGAGAAGCTTTCTCTAGACCAGAACCGCCCTTGGACCTCACCATGTTCTGGCCCAGATTAGAGCCATATTGTGGCCCATTTCCACCCTTATTTACAGTTCGGATTCTGCCTCGTCTCGGAGCAGGAGCAGGTCAGGTTCTTCTCCAGATTAGAGTGTTCTAGTATGTTTTTCTCCTGGATCTTGACACTGGATCTGTGCCTCTGTTGTATCTGCTGTATGGAGCAGCCTGACCTTTGGGTGCGCGTACAGTATGTGTTTGGCTATCCATGTTGAACTGAAAAAGCTACTGTGTGATGGGAAGAGAAGCAACCAGTAACTGGACCCTTCTCTATAAACCCCCCTTCCCCAACACACACACACACACACACACACACACACACACACACACACACACACACACACACACACACACACACACACACACACACACACACACACTCATAGACATACAGCCTGGGATGTGTCTGCACTGCTAGAGGAGGAGAGACAGCACATTGATCAAGTCTGGCTTGCTCCTGGGCGTCTGTGCTGATCTGTGGTGGGTTGTAATTAAATACCCTTCTCCTCCTTTTCTATATGATACCATACAAGTCAAGATCTAAACACCCTTCTCCTCCTTTTCTATACAATACCATACAATATTTAAACGTGGTGTGTGACACCATTTGTAACATTTCAGATAACACATAGAAGCCATCTAGGCTGCTGCAGTTGCTAGAGGATTTCCTAGATGATGAACATAATTTGAGAAAGTATCAGATCTACTACTAGCCTGTTATCTACTTATGATTGTGGTAAGTGGAGCAAAAGTACATAGCATTCTGTATGCTAGCATGCCACTCCTCTAGCACCTCTAGCTCCTCCCAGATATCAGTCATGTTAAGGGGTGTGGCCACAATCTGAGACTGGCTCCTTCTCTGTAGATGTCGTTCATGTGAGGGGATGTGCCTAATCTGAGACTAGCTCCTCCTCTAAAGGTATTATTCATGTGAGCGGGTGTGTCTCCATTCTGAGACTGGCTCTTCCTCTATAGAGCTCACTCATGTGTGCCCCAATCAGTTCCTCCTCTAAAGATATCATTCATATTAGGAGGTGTTCCTAATCAGAGACTATAGCTCCTCCTCTGTAGATGTCATTCATACGAGGGTGTGTCTCTAGTATCAGACAAGCCCCTCCCCTCATGTGTGTGTAGGGGCATGTCCCTAATCTGAGACTGGCTCCACGGCTGTGTGGTATGGCTATAATCTAGGGCAGCCATCGCGGCAGCAGCTGCAGTGGTCGTGTGAACCTCTCCTCTGCCAAAGCCGTGTCATACCCAGCCAGGCCAGTTTTTAGAGGCGGTCCTGTGCCATGCCATGTCCGGCTGAATCATGCGTCCTGCTGCTCCATCTGTCCCCTCTCATTTTCATAGACACATAAGATCACCATGCCTAGCGAACATGTCCGCATTTGAAATGGCCCTCCGAAAGAAAGTGGGTGCCTCTCATTTGGTCTTTTATACACCCTCCCTTCCTTCGATCCTCGTCCTCACTGATCTAGATAAAGAATGATGGGGCGGCAACAATGGGATAGTCTATCCAGTGTTGGTTATCAGTGGGAACGAGCCTCGAGGGCCGAGGAGAGAGTTTGAGAGCCACCCCTGGTGTCGGTGGTAGATGAGGTGGAGAGGAAACATTGATACAGGAAGTCATCATCACCATCATCATCATCATCATCATCATCATCATGTGAGTGTGTCTGTGTGTTCATAGGAAGTAAATGTGGTGGGCAGCTTTTGGGAATGAGCTACCCTTTGCTGCTGTATTATATGAATTGATGAGACGTGGGTGTGAATGAGGTTGCCATGGGAGCTTGTCATGAGGTGTCCACTTCATATCCTGTAGTGTGACATGTCCGTTTCCAGACCCATTCCAGTCGCAGGTGCGAAAGTGTTCTGTGTGTGTTAGATCAGATGAAGTCAGCTGCAAAGACAAATAGTTAGTGCATTTGATTGGACATAATTACTAAATGCTTTTCCATAGCAAGGGTGAGGATTTGGATGGTAGATGGTAATTAGAGCCCTGACACTAAGAAGCATTCAGATGAGATTAATGTCCGTTTTAGCGAGCACTCAAATTGAGGGTTAGCCTGAGGAAAGAAAGACAGACTTAGCAAGAGTCACCGGCGATTTGTGGAGCTAATTATTTGTTTGAAAGTTTGAAAGATGGAGTCCCAGTGAGTTAAGCCTTAATGACTAACAACTAAAATACTTGATTAAGAGAAAGACCCACAGATTAAGTTCTACTCTATAAATGGCATTGACTTGATATTTGGTGTGAGACCTCTTGGGACGAATGGCTACGCATGGCAAAACTAAAAATTGTGGTTGGACACATTGCTATAAAGTATAGTTAAAGTTCTGTTTTTTGACAAAACACAAATAATCACAAAATAAGTTCAACAATCATTTTACATTATAAACAGTATGTCAGATATATTCTCATTTCTGAGATACAGTAATTTATGTTAACATACTATTTTTAGTTGTTTGTCACATGGTTACTCATTGTTGCACTATTGCTAAAAACACATGGAAATGCAGGTTCCTGTGACCACGTGGGCAAAAGAATGTAAAGACACTGTAATATGCCACAGTGCCTTAAAATAATTGTAAAAAAAAGATTTTCCTCTTGAGCTGAAGGTACACTTGATGAGAATGTGACTCCACGATGATGACTTTATGAGCGTCATAGGAAAGAATGCATTCAGATGAACTAATGACCTCATCCTTTCTCATGTGTTATGGGAACCATTCACTCACTGACTCTCTCTGTCTCACAAACAGACACAGAGAGAGAGAGAGAGAGAGAGAGAGAGAGAGATTGAGTTGTTGTCTGTTGTTATGTCCTTGTCTTAAACCTGTATGTTCAACATATGTGATAATTGCTTTGGCAATACAAGTGTCTAAATATTTGTCATGCCAATAAAGCACTTTTGAATTGAATTGAATTGAGAGAGAGAGAGAGAGAGAGAGAGAGAGAGAGAGAGAGAGAGAGAGGAGGCAAGAACAATTCCTGTATTCAGACATTGTTTACAAACATGCAGGGGTGTTTTGTCTCAAAATGCAGGTGCAGGTGCATTTTCAGTTACATATTTTACCTGTTACAGTTGGACATTATCTTGTTGGCAGACACTAGACATAAAACTGATTTTAGTCTGATGTGCTTCTCTCCCTCTATGGACATTAATGGTTTGATACTGCATATATTATACTAGTCTGCCTAAATGCTTTGCAGGATATGCAGTATATTATTGTTTGTATTTATGGTTATGGGACTTGGCAGATGCTTTTGTCGAAAGCAACATACAAACATTGTATATGGTATTGGAATAGCCAAGCATAGGCATGGCATAGCTTGGAGTAATGATGTATTTATCAAGAGTTATCAAGAGCTTCACAGAAGTTCATGTGTCACCATGTACAGTATATTGCTCTTTCTCTGTGTGTGTGTATGTGTGTGTGTGTGTGTATTTGTGGCACACACACTATATGAGGTGACAACAACACAACATTCAAACCAAAAAATAAAACTCTGTAACATTCAGATGCCACCTAGCTACAGTAAGTATACTGAGCAAAATAAACGTTAGCAATAAGTAACGTTGTCTCTGAGTCAAAGTTGTGAAATGATGTTGTAGTTGTAAAAGGGAAAATGATACACTGCACCTGTAAGCAATCTCTGATAATGATCTTCTAAATCAGCCACCCCAGGGAGAGAGCGGAGGCAAGAGTGCTCTGGCCGTCTGAGAGCTGCATTAACACGGCCGAGAGTGATGACATTTAGTCCAGACTAATGGAGCACAGAGTCCAGGATCACAAGACATATTTGCCTTTGCATGAAGTGATTGGAACAGCTAAGTTCATGGACCTTTGTTTCTCTCTCTCTCTCTCTCTCCCTCTCTGTCTGTCTCTCTTGCTCGGATTCTGTCCATGTGACATTGTCTCTCTTTCTCTTTCTCTCTTTCTCTTCATCTCTCTCTCACACATTCTGTCTCTCTTCCCATCTCTTTCTTCTTTATCTCTCCCCATCTCTGTATATTTCTTCACTAGTGTGTTATGTCCTCTGCTCTCTCTCTCCCCTCTCTCTCTGACGCTATATTTCCCTGCGCTCTCTTAAGTGTCTGGTGACACAGGTGTGTGTGCAAGAGAGCAGTATTGCCACTCATAACAGGAGAGCATAATAATGACCCGAGAGTGTTTTTCCAATAAGGCCCGTCGAGTCTGAATGTGATGTCACGGCGCTTGTGTCCCTCTCCCTCATCTCGCCGTGTTCTTTCCGAGTGGGCGCCAGCCAGAGACGCTCATCATTGCATCTTCATCAGCGCGGCTATCCTCGTCATCATCGTTATGGTGTTTGTGTGCACCAGCCCACAGAAACAATGAGCATCCCTTTACAAGGGAAATGAATACATCAAAGGAAAAACAAATGTCACCCCTATAATTTATTGCCTGTAATTGCCCAACTCCAACTCCACACACACACACACACACACACACACACACACTCATTCACACATGTATACACAGATACAGAAGCACAATAGAAAGAGAGAAACACCCACAGACACACACATACTGTACATACACACATTCGCTGATGGCACTCATTTATTTTCTGTTCCCTTCCATCCGTGCTGGTGTGAGACACAGTCATCATTTCCTATGGAAAGTGTGAGTGGGGCTGGTCCAGTGCATGGTAATGGCAGTCAGAGCAGGGGAGGGGGAGGTAGCTCGAGGCCTGCTTGTGTGTGTGTGTTTATATAAGCTTCCCTCTCTTTCCTTCTTTCTTTCTTTCTTTCTTCCTTTCTTTTTTTCTTTCTTTCTCCCTCTCTTTCTCGCCCTCTCTTTGTGTGTATCTGTGGGTTTCAGTTTGTGTGTGTGTGTGTGTGTGTGCGCACTTTCTGTGTAGTATGAACGTGTGTGTGTGTGTGTGTGTGTGTGTGTGTGTGTGTGTGTGTGTGTGCAGAGCAACACTGCAGGTAGAGAGGTCTGCTGCAGGTCTCTGTCTCTCCCATTCTGTCCCACTGAGTGTGTACCTGGGTCAGAGGCAAGCAGTGGACACCATGCTGGTGCTGGCTGCACTCTCTATAGGAAACGACAACTGTGTTTCACACCAGCACAGATGGAGGGAATCAGCAGAAAATGCTGTTTATTTTATGTTTCTGTTCCTGTTTCACACATCAGTGAATGTGTTTATGTGCATGTACTGTGTGTGTGTCTGTGGGTGTGGGTGTTTCTCTCTATATGCTGAGCCTCTGTTTTGGATATACATACATGTATATCCATGTGTGTGAGTGTGAGTGTGAGTGTGTGTGTGTGTGTGTGTGTGTGTGTGTGTGTGTGTGTGTGTGTGTGTGTGTGTGTGTGTGTGTGTGTGTGTGTGTGTGTGTGTGTGTGTGTGTGTGTGTGTGTGTGTGTGTGTGTGTGTGTGTGTGTGTGTGTGTGTGTGTGTGTGTGTGTGTGTGTGTGTTGTGATGACCCTTTGCTCCCTCTACTGTCTGTGTAGAGGCCCGTGTGTCAACTGAGGTTGCTAATGAGGACTGATTGCAGCTGGAGGGGTCGTGGTCTTTACCAGCCTGGAGATTAGCCTGACTCTGCTCTCCCTGACTCTTGCACTCAAACACACAGAGACTTTCAGTCACCACCACATCCACACTCATTCAGACACGCAACATCCACTCATTGGCACATACAGTCCCTACACTTCCCATCTTCCGAACTTTTCTCCATCATTGCTGGCATTTCCACCTTTTCAACTACAATCAGAAGCCCTATCATATCCCCTAGACAGACTTGCTGCCCATACGAGCCGTAACAGTGTGTGTGTGTGTGTGTGTTTGTGTAGGTGTGTTTGTGTGTGTGTGTGTGTGGGGGGGGGGGTGGATGGGGGGTATGTAAGAGAGACCACAAATGAGTACTGCAGCAAGAGCCCCTCTCACATCCTGACTGCAGGTGGATGAGAAAAGCTTTGTGTCTTCCACCGATGAATTATTTCTGAATTAATAGCAGGAAGTACTTGAACTCTCCACAAAGTATTTTAAACCATACACCATGCCATACACAGCCCCTATCCTCCCAAATTCTTCTTGGGACCTAAACATGACCTTTCAACTTTCTCATTTAGCTGTCCAGCGCTCTGCCTGTTGTACTATGTGCTGGTTTTAGTCCAGCTGCTGCTTTAAAATGCCCTGGCTGTGAGTGCTGTTTGTGTGTGTGCGTGTGCGCGTGCGCATGTGTGTGCGCGTGTGTGTGTGCGTGTGTGTGTGCGTGTGTGTGTGTTGAATGCAGGGATGTGTGCTGTGGTCACGGATGGGATTGAGAGAGTGCAGGGTGTAGCCTGCAAGAGAAGAGAACGCTGGAGCGAGAGGCTTCGCTCTGAATTATGCATCCCGCTCAGCTCAGGGATATTTTGGTGAGTGCTTGTCAGGCCTGTGACACTGCCTCCTCAGCACCACCAAATGGACGTGGGTCTGAGTGTATGTGTGTGTATGTTTGTGTGCGTGTGTGTGTGTGTGTGTGTGTGTGTGTGTGTGTGTGTGTGTGTGTGTGTGCACACGTACATCTGAGTCTTTCATTCCGAGAGATTGTTGCCTCTGTGTGTGCTCATGCATGGTAATACTGTGTTTCCGTTACTGATGTTGTGACCTGAGTGTCTGTGTGCTTGCATATGTCTGTGCCTGTTTCTGAGTTTGTGTGTGTGTGCGTGTGTGTGTGTTAGAAAGAGAGTGTTCATTAGTGTATGAGTAAGAAGGAGAAAGAAATACATGGTGTTGTGTACAAATTAGAGTGCAAAAATGTATGTGTGTGTGTGTGTGTGTGTGTGTGTGTGTGTTTGTATTGATGCTACAGTATGTTTGGATGGGTTGTGGCCTCTGTGTGTTGAGTCTGATGTGTGTGTGTGTATATGTGTGTGTGTGTTTGTATTGATGCTATGTTTGGATGGGTTGTGGCCTCTGTGTGCTGGGTCTGATGTGTGTGTGTGTATGTGTGTGTGTGTGTGTGTGTGTGTGTGTGTGTGTGTGTCTGTGTGGTTTAGTCAGGTGTCGCTCTGCAGGAGGCCTGTACCCACCAGACTCCTCACCCTTCACTGAGCTCAACAGCAAAACTCACTCTCTGACAAACTCTTACACACACACTCTTACACACACATACACACACACATGCACATAAATACACACACACACACACATACACACACACACTGACACACTTTCCTACACGCACACACTCCATTCTCTCTCACACACATGTGAATCCATAGACACAACAGATACAAGCACACAAACACACACCAGTACCACCTCTGTCTTCATGTGCAGTATTGAATCAGTCCCAGAGTCAGGTGGAAGGAAAACTGTCCGCACAACATAGTCATGACACACAAATATGAAGCTGATCCCAAGACTGAGAGTTTATCTGATGTCATTTTGAGATAAAAAAGGGCCCAAAACAGTTTTAGAGGTGATACATCTTCTGGATTAGAGCCAATAACGGAGCGCTCGCTCTACCACGGAGCGGGTCATGTGAATCAGTAGTCATTTATTTTTTCCTGCGTGTGTATTTGATGCTGCCGGTCAGTGGGGTATTATGTCGCGGTTGCGTAACTGCATTGACCAGATGATGGTATGATGTCATTGTGTGTTTTTGTGTGTGTGTGTGTGTGTGTACTGAATGTATGTGTTCATGTGTATTTGTGTATGTGTGTGTGTTTGTGTTCATCTGTGTGTGTGTGTATGTGTGTGTATGTGTGTGTTCATCTGTGTGTGTGTGTGTGTGTGTGTGTGTGTGTGTGTGTGTGTATGTGTGTGTACGTGTGTGTACGTGTGTGTTCATGTGTTCATCTGTACGTGTGTATAGTGTGTGTGTGTGTTCATCTGTACATGTGTGTGTGTGTGTGTGTGTGTGTTTATCTGTGACAGTGTGGCGGAGGCGGCTTTTTGCAGGATTGTGTAATCTCTCTCTGACTGATCCTCTGTCTGCTCCCTGTGCTCTCTCCGCTGCAGTCGTGTGTGTGACCCCTGCACTGCGCGCGTCCTCCGTCCGTCCACTCTCCCGCCGACCCGCTCCAGCCATGGACTAAAGCAACGCCAGCCTGGACACTGCCATGGCGACGAGGAGGCAACAGAAACACTCTCACTGAGGATGCGGGAAGTAAGCGTCACTCTGTAGTTATTTGGTGGTTGTTTGTTGGTTCTATTAATCTGTTTACTTGTTAATTCCACATTACATCACAGCCTGTGGGTGTGTGTGTGTGTGTGTGTGTGTGTGTGTGTGTGTGTGTGTGTGTGTGTGTGTGTGTATGTGTGTGTGTGTGGTTTGGTGGGTGTGGAGGAAGTGTGTGAGTGGTATGCAGTGTTGATGTCTGCTGTGTTTCCTGTGCCAGGGCTATGACAGTCAGTGATCATTTGGGGAAGTTGGCCGCGGCCCTGTTTCATGTTGAGGCGATAGGAGGACGTTGTTGCGTTCAAGTGTTTTGAGGAAACCTCAATCAGGCCATCTGTGACTGTGTGTTCTGGGTTAGTCTATAACGGACCACAGAGCACAGGAACTCCAAATGACCTTTTTAGTTGATTTCACAGCCCAGCCCATATCTCGGATGAGTCACAGTATGTCCAATCAATTCTGGTGTTTTTCTTTCTTGGAGTTTGATGCCGTAATCTGTCGGTAAGGGCAGCGTTATTTATGGGGGGAAATGCTCACCTGACATTTAACTTTGGGGAGCACTGATCATGCAAGGCTCTGGTCATAGGTTTTACTATCTAATGGCTGTCCACTAGCTCAGTCTACGGAAAGAGTGAGTCTGTGTGTGTGTGTGTGTGTGTGTGTGTGTGTTGGAAAGTACCCGGGAGTGAGTGTGTGCGTATTTAATGGAAAAGGTCAGCCATGCCCTTTGCTAAAGCCCACGTTTGTTCAATTTTATTGCAGCTCATTACATCAGACCAACGGTATGCTTAAACACACACACACACACACACACACACACACAGAGACTCACACACACATTAGTCAGCACACACTCTGTTCTCCCACAGCTTGCATCCCACAGAGGGAGGATATTTGTAAGAAGCTGTATTTGGAGGGAGGCTTCTTATATCAGGTCATGACTACCAGGCCATGGCCTTCCTGTGTGTGTGCGTGTGTGTGTGTGTGTGTGTGTGTGTGTGTGTGTGTGTACGTGTGTGTGTGTGTGTGTGTGTGTGTGTGTGTGTGTGTGTGTACGTGTGTGTGTGTGTGTGTGTGTGTGTGTGTGTGTGCGTGTGTGTGTGTGTGTGTGTGTGTGTGTGTGTGGAGGCTGCTGTGTGGAGGGGGATGAGGTCATGATGAATGGAGGGGCTGTTCCGTGGAGGTTTCCAGACAGTGCTCTTTTCAGAGGTGTGACGTGAAGTGAGGGAGCCTGGAGAGCTCTTCAGAGCAGGGGGTGCTGCCTTTGTCTGTCTGTCTGGCCACATGTCTCATGTCTGCCTGGACGTCTGGCAGTCTGTCTGCCTGCCTGTCTGTCTCTCTGGTTCCCTATCTGTCTGTCTGCCTGCCCGCCTTTAGTGGTCTGAGCTGCCAGTCTGTCTGTCTGCTTGTTTGTCTGTCTGTCTGCCTGACATACTGTATGTCTGTCTGGATGTCTTTCTAATTGTCTGTCTGGTGGTCCGTCTCTCTCCTGTCCAGCTAATACAATGCCTTGATAGGATGCTAGGCACTGATAGAAATGCAAAATACTATATTTCACATGTACTGTATTCGTTTTAATTATCGATACTAAAAACATATTACTTATCGATGCTAATTAACATGGTATGTAAACATTATTGATAATGCTAACTGAAGCTAAATACCAAATGTCTGCCAGTGAATGGGGTGTTTAATTGAGAGTATTCAAGTACTTCTGATATTGAGAGATGACTTCTGAACTCTATTTACATCTCACTGCTCAGGTGCTCATACTGTACCTCTGTACCAGGAAGTCTCTCCAGGCGCTTGTGTCACTTGTTCTATTAGTGTAGAGTAGACGTATGTATGCACATATGTATGTGATATACGCATACACAGACATGTACATGCATGATGCAGTATATATCTCCCTAAGGGGAGATGTATATATGGTTTGCACTCAGAGACTCAATGAAATGTGAACAGACCACCATAAATAGCAACAGAGGAAGTGCCTTTGAGCTTTCACTAAGGCATTCACCTGAATCATCGCCTCTTGTCCCGCCCACGGAGTGAGGTGAAGGGCCCTGATTGGTTTGTTTCGTTCATCAGAGTCTGGTGGGCGTGAGCTGCAGCTATGTTATGGTACATGTAAGCATTATTACAGTAAGTTGACCCGTCAATGTTTGCACTTCAGTGTCTTCTTCATGGTGTTAAAGTAGCAATCTGATGTTTTCTAGTGATTCAATTCCGCCTTAGTTGGATTTACAGTAAAGGAACCTTATGTAGGATTTTGGCCTTAACTGGTACTGCAATCACTTTCAAAATACTGTAGTCTTACTGAGTGGTGTATACCGCAGCTGTGGTAACTAGAGCAGAGCTGAGAAACCCGGATGCCCAAACACTACTGACTTTGTGATTAGTAGATAGGTGGAGCATGGCGCATCAGGCCAAAACACAACATGTAAACATCAACATCAGTTGAGGGTTGCAACTTCACTTCTTTAAATGACAATATCCTGGCCGGACTACTATTGTCTGTGATATAAGTATTTGAAATTAGCCTGATTTCTTAATGTCTAGAGACATATTAGAGTCATTTTATGATTAATTGAAATACCTTTCTTACATAGTGTTCCTTTAAGATATTGCGCTATTCCTATCATTCAGATTAGAGCCCGAGGAGTCCTTCTGTTGGAGGACCACACCCATGGAGCCCAGGGTTGCTTCCTCATGCCAACACAATGCCAATGGCCCGCAGCAACTGGGTCAGCTGAGCTGAACCACCACTAAAGTGCAGTGCGCTGGCATCAATAATGCATGGCATTCAAGAGGAAGAAGAGAGAAGTTGTCTCCTTTTCTTTTTTCTCTCTCCACTGCCATGACCGCAGATAGTTTTTCTCATATGCCAAGGCGCACGTGCACACACACACACACACACACACACACACACATGCAGAGCACACACACACACTCACGCACACACGCGCACACACACACACACACACACACACACACACACACACACACACACACACACACACACACACACACGCACACAGAGCACACACACACACACACACACACACACACACACACACACACACACACACACACATACACACACACATGCAAGATACGTACACGCGTACACAGACACCCACAGCAGCCAGGGCACGTGTTATTGTCATGGTGGACAATAACATGGTTGTTTGTTATGAGTGTGAGCTGAATGACTCCATTCTGGTGGATTAGACTCCATCTACTCCAGGCCTCTCCATATTAATGTCCCAGGGAGTGGACCAGATGCAGAGCACACTGGTTAATCTGAAGCCGGCCCTGCTGTCTGCTGCACATGGACTGTGTCTGTCACATCCGTGTGCCTCATCTGTTCCGCTCATGTATGTTAAATCATGCATGGGATTTGTTGGTGATGTGGAATTGGTTGTGTCTGTGCAATCTACTGCGTTGAGCAATGTTATATGAATTGTGTGGTATGGATGAACTTGAATAGGCAAGCCATTGTCTAGCCATTGCTTGTTTGAAAGTCCATTTCAGTTTCATAAGCCTACTCTGACCCATGTAAAGCCTACTGTCACATTGGCTTGGAAAAGAAATTAATTACAAAATCCATGTAACTGCTGTCCTATAGCAACGTTCAGGAGGAGCCATTCGGATGATTGACAGCTGTCACTGCCCCCATGTCTGGATATTATGGGATTTTATGAGCATCCATCTCGACTACTTCCCCATAGGGAGTATCCCGTCACTATAGGGGGTAGTTTACCCTATCTTTACTCATAGGAAGTATCCCTTCCCCATAGGGAGTAGTTTACTATCTTTACCCATAGGGGGTAGTTGACCCTATCTTTATCCATAGGGGGTATTTTACCCTATCTTTACCCATAGGGGGTAGTTGACCCTATCCTTACCCATAGGGGGTAGTTTACCCTATCTTTACCCATAGGGGGTAGGGGACCCTATCCTTACCCATAGGGGGTAGTTTACCCTA
>NC_085003.1:14910281-14917781 GCF_963854185.1 Sardina pilchardus | reverse complement strand
GTCTACCACCACAAGTCTATCTGTCTGTCTGTCTGTCTATTTGGCTCTAAATCTGTATGTCCTTCTTTTTTTGTTTGTTACCCGTATAGCTGGGCCAATATGTGTGTTATTACACAATTTGTATTATTGCCCATTTATCATCAGAGTTCTTAGCCTGGGGACTATGACTCTCTTCGCAGAGACACAACGATAACGATGGGCTTGAAACTGAAATGTAATCGCTCTCGGGAACGCCCTCTGTTTGCTGATTGGCCGGAAATGCACCTGCCGGAATAAACAAAAGTGGATGAAGGTATTTCAGTACTGAAGGGAAAAGCAGAAGCAGGTCCTTTGTAGCTGAAAAGCTGAAGCAGGTCCTTTGTATAAGCGCTGTGGAGACAGGCATGTGTGGATGCAGTCTGTGTTGGAGAATCTGTGCATTTAATTGGAGTGGACCTTAGGGAAGCTGAGAGTGTTCTTGTGCTTTAGATCCTTTAGTATGGATAGAGTAGATATTATGTGACACAAGTCACATCAACTGACCCCATTCAGAGTTCTCAGGCCATCAGGACTTGGAAGTGGTTTGTTGATACTGTAGCATGTACTGGCTGGATAGGCCGATTCTGATGTGATGTACAAATGCTGCAGTTCGGTTCGTTGTGGGCCCAATTGTGGGCCCAGCAGCTTTTCTCATGAAAAGACACTACTAGAGCATTAGTACTACACTACATGTACTAGGGCAGCCAGACAGTTTTTACAACTTGTAAACTTTGTCATCATCACTTCCGTTTTAGTGGTTGTAAATCAAAATCGCTAAACTTTATCAGAGTAATTACTGTAGCTGTGCAGCCAGATGATATATTCAAGGGTAACGTCCAGGCTTCCGCGAAAAATAGGATTTGATTGAGGTTGAGTCAGTAGTAAGATGACAATTGTCCTAAAGGCTACTCAGAACAGCGGAAACAATAGTTTATTTTACTGTCTATGGAGATAAACAAGTGAGTCTGAAAGCCGATGGACCCGGAAAGAGATGTATTATCCCATTATGACATCATCACTTGATAAGCGAATAGGGACTAATGGTCCAAGTGTTGCCTTTATAATCTCCTCTGTGTCCAGTGAGAATGGCTGGTCTTGCCTCGGCCTTCATGGTCTGTCCCGTGTCCACTGAGGATTGCTGGTCCCACTGTGGGTGTTTCTCTAAGCCCCACAGAGTTGCTGTCTGCACTATGTGCTGTGTGTGTGGGTACAGTATGTGGGGTGGGCGTGAGGTGAGGTGGCCGGCCGGCCGGTGGTCCGTCCCGGTCCGGCGGGGTGATTGAGGAGGCGCGTGACAGCTTTATGGGCACTCCTCCTCAGGAGAGCTCCTTTGTGCCCTCTCAATGGAGCCCTGTCAGCAGGGGAGGGGGCTGGCACTCTCATTCACATACACACACACAGACGCATGCACACACACACATAGACGCATGCACACACACACATAGACGCACACACACACACACACACGCATGCACAGACTCACACACACACACACACACACACACACACACACACACACACACACACACACATACACACACACACACACACACACACACACACACACACACACACACACACACACACACACACACACACACTGTCAAGAGAGCAGAGGAGAGAGGAAAGGAGAGAACAGAGGAGAGGAAGGATAAAGTGAAATGATTTGAGAGAATATAGAAGAGGGGGAACATAAAAAGAGGAGAAAAGCCAAGAGAGCAGGGAAGAACAGAGGAGAGAAGAGGACAGGAGAGTAGAGGAGGGGTGAGGTGGAAGAGAGGAGAGGAGAGGTGAAGGGGAGAGAGGTGAAAAAAGACTGAAGAATAGAGAGGAAAGAAAGAAAGGAACCGAGAGAGGAACAGAGCGAGATAAAGGAGGAAAGGGAGAGAGAGTGAAACAGATCACCAGCCCAGAATGCAGAGAGCAGACGTGACCACTTGTGTGACAGTGTAGAGACCTTACCACCCACACCCACACACGCGCACACACACACACACACACACACCTCTCAGAGTCCTCCACCTGCAGCCCAGAGGATGATGGATGGATGTGCTCTGTTCTGCCCCCCTCTTCACTCTGAAGGGGCAGCAGTGGGCTGAAATCAGGTCTGAGTGTGTGTGTGTGCGTGTGTGTGTGTGAGAGTTAGAGGCGCACCTGTGAGTGGCTCCTACCCTTATGCCCCCCCGCGCCTCTCCCTCTCTCTCTCTCTCTCTCTTTCTCTCTCTCTCTCGCTCTCTCACGCTCTCTTATACACTCTCTCTCTCTCTCACACCTCCCACCCCCTTCTCTCCTTCTCTTTCTTTTTCTCTTCTGCCCTTCTCAGCCCTCCCCCCTCCAGCTGAGAGGCCTGCGATTGCCCGTACCTGGGCAAAAAAAGGCCAGCGCTAGCTAACATGACTCTCCAGCCTGGAGTACTAGGCTCCAGACCCCGCCAACATAACATAACATCAGCACTGCTCTCAGTATACAATGTGTTATGAGAGGCTTCATGTGATAGTGTTGCTTGATGCTTTGGATACAGTTGTGAGTGTATTTATAATAATGGATTGAATTTGAATGTCATTTTGTAACAATCTACCTCGTTATTACTCGTTAATAATCTAAGAATGTACCTAGCGGATCGTTAGAATGTGTCACGCCACGCGGTGCAGTGTTGTCGTGGAGACATGTTAGGGCTGGGTTGTGCAGCAGGGCGGTGGTTCAGTGCTCACAGGAAACACACTCCTGTGGGCGCCTCTCGCTCAAAGTGCCTAATGGCTAATGCTCATGGAAGCTGAGTGCTTATTGGGGAGCTCAGTATAATGTTGCCGGCACTCTGCTGCTCCAGTTGCGTGTTAGTGTCTGCTGGGTTGTAGGATGATACATGCAGCACAACATCTTTGTGGCGTTGTGGAGTGATGGTAATAAAACCTCTTTTCCATCTTCTCATGCTTACCAGATCATCACACCACTTTAAAAGGCTTTGAATTGCTCAGGGGAGTGCCCCCTGGTGGTGATATGCTGATATGACATTGTGTTCATTGTCGTTATTGGACAGTGCACAGAGGGTTAGTGTCACAATAGCCGCTTTTAAGTTGAACAGAAGACTTTCTATCTGTGTTTGTTTATTTTGGGGGAGTTTGGTTAGTGTCTCTCTCTCTCTCTCTCTCTCTCTCTCTGTGTGTGTGTGTGTGTGTGTGTGTGTGTGTTAGAGTGTGCGTATGTGTGTGTGCGCGCGCACGTGTGTGTGTGTGTGTGTGTGTGTGTGTGTGTGTATTGTGTCTGTATTTCCCAACCCTCTCCAGCCCGTTTTTAATAAGAGTCCCTGTTGGCCCGTAACAGAAGGCCGGCTTCAGTTAAACAGTGGAGCCCCAGGTCCCTGCCAGCCTTGATGCTGTTTATGAATGAGTGTGGCTAATCTAGTAATGGCCCCTTAATGCCTCCCACTGCCCCCATCTCGGTACTTACCCCACGGGGGGTCAGGGCAGTTTGCCCCTCTATGAATGAAGCAGGTTTGTAAATCTGAGTGGGGAGAAAAGAGGACCATTACAGGCAGGTTATTGACTTCTTCCTTTTCTAAGAGCTCCTGCCATTTCAGATCTGTTAGCGCCATTTGTGACGCAAACCATGAAGCATGTAAATGATAGTGCACAAGGAGAGGATCAGAGAAGAGATAAAGAGATGGAATGAAATGACCTGAGAAGGACATTAATGAAAGGAGGAAAAGAAGAAAAGAGGAGAGGAGAAGATAAGAGAAGAGAGGGGAGGAAGGGCACTTTTTCTTGCTGTGATGTGTGGTCCACTGACTGTACAGTCGGAGATGAAAACTGCTGATCAGTCTCTGTAAAGCTAAAGTAAGACATTCGAAATGCCAACGAAAGTTAAGGTTGCTTTTGATTGTAGTACAAAGACGCAAAACTGGTGGTCTAATTAGGGATTCTGTTGTCTTTGAAAGATTCTCTTATAGATGCATTTAACAGCAAACCACATTTAACACCTGCTTTTACAAGGCGGAAATATTTAGGCGCAAAATAGTCGTGCGCTTTCACAGGCAGTTTTAGTACATACAGGGGAATACATAAGCGCATTTTACGTTTCTCCTCCCATCTTTTTGCACAAACCTCCTGCTATCATCTGACACTCCCATAAATCCATATGCATGAGACGGAAAAGTGCAATTTGACATTCTTAGCTCCCGCGACACGTTGCGAAACAAATACGCCTGAAGTGGGCGCAAAAGCGTTAGCAGTGTTGGGGAGTAACGCATTACATGTAATTGAGTTACGTAATTTAATTACAAAATAAATGTAACAGTAATATATTACAGTTACTGTAGAAAAAATTGTAATTCAATTACAGGTACTTTTGACATTTTTCAAAATTACAATTTGAATTACATCTCAATATTGTCAGCAAAACCTTGCAAAGAATATTGTATGTAAAAATAACTGTTTCCCTCCACAGCCATAGTTTGATACGAGACCTTCTGATAGGCTCTATCACGTCTACAGCGCCATCAGCGTAGGCCTACATGCCTGCCTGTAAACGTGTTATGATTATCATTATATTATCCTCACAAAAAATGTGATGCTAATTCATGTATTGAATGCCCTTGCTGCCTTGTGCGCTTGTACAGAACTGCTCGGCAGCCTGTAGACCAAGGGCGAAATCTTTGCATGGATTTGGGGACTATATATATCATTAAAAAATCCGAAAAGTAATCAAAAAGTAATTAGTTACGTTACTCAGAAAAAGTAATTCAAATAGTTACACTACTATTACATTTTAAACAGGGTAACTTGTAACTGTAACACATTACATTTCTAAAGTAACCTTCCCAACACTGAGCGTTAGTACATCTGCCCCTGTCTCTCTCACATATATAAGCATGTTATGGATCGCTACAGGACACAGGCGATGGGAAGAGAGCTTACTGTAAATGCATCACTGAGGAGATACAGTAGAGTGAGATGTGTCCTCTGCACTGCTCCTCCTACTCCCCTCTCTTTCATGTGTACTGTGCATCACTCACATCATATGGCTAACGCCACAGCAGCTCTTCGTCATTGATGATTATAGGAGAGGAGAAATATCAGCTCCATCATGTAAGGGGCAGAGAGAGAGAGGGAGAGAGAGAGAGAGAGGCTGTGTGTGTGTGTGTGATAGAGAGAAAGAGAGAGAGAGAGAAAGACACAGAGAGAGAGAGAGAGGAGCCAAGATAGAGGCTGCCTATTATGCATTGGATACATAGGGGGATGATTCACCTCCAGCATGTGCACACTATAGGGAAAGATATTCACATTAGTAACTGACACACACACACACACACACACACACACACACACACACTTACATTTATGCACACACGCACACACACACACACACACACACACACACACACACACACACACATACACTCACTCAGAGGTAGGGTTGGGTACCGAAACACGGGTCTAGTATGGAACCGGTGCCGACGCAAACGGTAGTAACCATACCGAATGACAACGTGAATTTCGGTGCCTCATTTCGGTGCTTCATTTAAATGGCGTTTTTTTTTTTTTTTTTTTTTTTTTTTTTTTTTTTTTAATACAATGCATCACTGCACGCCATGCGCCATATCTAACTTCTTGCTCTGATAGCCCCACATCCAGACACAGCTAGCCAACATAATCACTAGATGCTTAAAGCAGAGGGATGCAGCACTTCCGTAGATTAGTGGACAGTGTTTGAGAGCTCACGTGTACGGTCAGGTAGCTCTTGTCAAAATCTCGCAGTACACAAAAGGCTATGAAACAACATCAACAGTATAGCCTACTTTACTCAATAACCTTGCTAATGAGCTAACTGGGATCCATTTGAAATGTTATCAGCAAACTGTAATGTGAAAACGTTGTTTCACGTGTGTTCCTTTTACAACATAATTACATTAGGCTACATTATTTTTTCATATGCATGACGCCAATGTAGGCCTAGTATCACAATGAATATGAAGATCACGCTAAATGTTAGCTTGCAAAACCATAAATATGCAGGTTACAAACATACCTCTGCGTTGATATCCCTGAGCTGTCAAACAGGCTAACCATCTCCGGCGTAGGTATCGCTTAAGCTGCTCATACAGGGGTAGCCAATGTTAGTGCATTGGCTACTATAGTTGCTCTTTTTTAAAAAAATCCCTGTGCTGGGTATCAAAACACTTCAACATCAGCACATGTAACATGTTTAAAACTATTCCGTGTTATGAGGGAAGACATATTTCTTGAAGCATTTGGGAACACACTGAACGAACTTGAAAGTCCCTCAACGTTACTTAGAAATGCGTTTGACCTGGCAGTTCTATGGCAAGCCATTTTAACTTAGCCTACCTTATAGCAAGCCACCTAGGCCTATATTGGATGAACATGAAAGCAGAGCTTACCATTGTGTGTGCACCCATGGCAAGCTGTTTTAACATTTAGATATATTATGCATAGAAGCAATGAGATATTGATAGTAAATTGAGTATAACAATTTATTAATTATATAATATAATTAATTTATAATTAATTATAACAAAATTGTTATAATGGGGTTACGGGGTAACCATATCTTGTTGGAGTGAACATATAAGGAGCTAAATATAAGATAAGATGCAGATACAACACAGCTAATGCTTGAAACAAATGATGTACTTGAACAGCCGTGCATATAGCCTATTCATGCTAGACCATTTCATTGTAAAAAAAAAAGAAAAAAAGTACCGGTTCAGGCACCGTTTTGGCACCGGCACCGTTTTAAAAGTATCGATTTGGCACCGGTATCGGATAAAACCCAAACGATACCCAACCCTACTCAGAGGTGTTGAAATTAAGAGGAAGGACCACACTCTCTCAGTAACCTTGACCCTGAGGCTCACTGTAGGGGTTTTGGGAAGCCATCACTCAATCAACACCTCTTTATGTAATCACCCCAGGGGCTCAGCACACACACACACACACACACACACACACACACACACACACACACACACACACACACACACACACACACACACACACACACACACACACACACACACACACACACACTCACACACACACACACACACACACACACACACACACACACACACATACACACACACACACACACACACACACACACACACACACACCTGCAGCCCAGTCCTCACACCCAGCTGTAGAGGGCACAGTGTGACCTGTTCCAGAGAGTGTGTTCCAAACGGGCCGCTGTGTGCGTAGAGCCAGATGTCAGCTGGTCTCTCCTGGTGCCCCAGTCCAGCACAGTGGTGCTCAACGCTGCATGTGACGTCAGTTAAAAGCCTTCATAGTCCATACACATATACAGCCTGAGCAGCTAGAGCCTCTCTCTCTCTCTCTCTCTCTCTCTCTCTCTCTCTCTCTCTCTCTCTCTCTCTCTCTCTCTCTCTCTCTCTCTCTCTCTCTCTCTCTCTCTCTCTCTCTCTCGTACTGTACTCGACTGTATATGTGTGTGTGTGTGTGT
>NC_085003.1:14900281-14905281 GCF_963854185.1 Sardina pilchardus | reverse complement strand
TTCTGCTTCTGGTTCTCTTCGGCATGAGTGTGGCTGTTCACTGTCTCCTGTGGTTCCACCCCGCAGTGAACTATGATGTGCCTGTTGCCCTGCTCCTAGATTGTTAGCAGACGGAAAAACACAACTTAGACGGAGACTCCCTGTTTTGTTCATCTCCCCCTTGAATTGTATTATTTTCCTGGTTTACGTATTTTTCTGGTTTACTTGATGCAAGTCATTCACACGGTGTCCGAGCTGGTGTGCAGAACATTTCCTCAGAGTTGCTTTTGTGAAGTTGACTTCTTCCTTCGTGTCCCTCAGTAAAGTGTGACACCATATGATATGGTGAAGGCCGTGTTTGCTACATGTGAGTACTGTAAGTGGCAGTCTGCTGTTTTGATCGTTAGATCAGTTGCTGATAGTGACTGTCTCCAGCCCATCTCCTATTCATCCACGTTGTCCTCAGCTATGTGAGGCATGATGTTGAAGGATGTTGTTCTGAGTTTCAGGTGGTATTGTAGGTTTATGTGATTGAGTGGTGGTGTACTTGATCTGTGATCTGAACCACTCTCACACTCAAACGTGCGTGCGTCGGTCAGGGCATCACCTTGTGCTGACCCTTTGGTATTAGGCCATGGCATCCTGTCCTAAGTGCTTTCTATGAGCTTGTGTCCATTCTTAATGTGTTACTTAGGCAGAATTGAAAACCTTTCTGGCTGGCTGAAGAAAAGTTGTATGTTTAATGTTCCATGAACTCCACTTTACTTCAGAACTGCACTTTGGCGGGTCACGGAGGACACGATGCTGTTCCAGAACCGGAGCCGGGCGCTTGCATCATACTCCCCAGAAGCGTCGGTTCTGTGCTGGACTCACCAGGGCCGGTGTTAGTGCTGGGATCCGTGTGTTCCGTCGGCAGTGGCTTTGGAGAAAGGCTGCCGGTGTCCCCCGGGCCGTAATTATCCAAGGGCAATTAACTGCAGCGCTAGTAATAGAGGTTTACTCACCGGACACCTGCCTCGCATCTTAATGAGTGCTGGCTAATTCAGTTTGTGGAGAAAGTGAGCTTAGGTCAGCCTGTAAAGTTTTCCAATATGTGCGTGTTTGTCTTTGGGTGTGTGTTTGGGGCACTGATTAGCTGTGTGTGTGTGTGTGTGTGTGTGTGTGTGTGTGTCACTGTGTGTGTGTGTGTGTGTGTGTGTGTGTGTCACTGTGTGTGTGTCGCAGTTTGCACAGGTGTGTCTTTGTCTAAACAAGGTCTTGGTGAGAACGGGCTAATTATTGTCATAGTGCCACACCTCTCTCTCTCTCGCTCTCTCACTCTCTATCTCTCTTTCAGTCTGTCTCTCTTGTATAAGGTTAGTTTAGGTGTATGTGGTTGTATGTGGTGGTTATGTGTGTGCATATCTGTGTGAAAGAGAAAGGCAGAAACAGACAGACTGTCTGTTTAAATTTGACTCCTTTGTATTTGTTCAAACTTGATGTTGCTTTTGTGCTTTAGTAGAACAGTAAGTTCACTCATTGTTCATCGTTCATTATGTACAGCTCCATTTGTTGTTTGTGATTACAGCTATGTGTTCACAGCTATTCAACTGGCTTTCATTAAACCTTGTCTTTTGTGTGTGTGTGTGTGTGTGTGTGTGTGTGTGTGTGTGTGTGTGTGTGTGTGTGTGTGTGTGTGTGTGTGCGTGTGTCTCTCTGCACATGCAGGTAAAAACTGGGACCTGAGTGCGGCGCTGAGTGACTATGAGCAGCTCAGACAGGTGCACACGGCCAACCTGCCGCAGGTGTTCAACGAGGGCCGCTACTACAAGCCGGCCGAGCACGAGAGCCGCTACTACAAGCCGGCGGAGCGCGACTCCACCCCCCAGCACGTCAGCAAGGTGGAGCAGAGCCTACAGCGGCCCGAGGAGAACACACAAGGTGGGGGCACAGACGGGGGACCCCCGAAAACTCACCACCACAACACACAGAGGAGGGACCCCCGAAAACTCACCAACACAACACACAGACGGGGGACCCCTAAAACTCACCAACACAACACACAGAGGAGGGACCCCCTAAAACTCACCAACACAACACACAGAGGAGGGACCCCTAAAACTCACCACCACAACACACAGAGGAGGGACCCCTAAAACTCACCAACACAACACACAGAGGAGGGACCCCCTAAAACTCACCAACGCAACACACAGACGGGGGACCCCTAAAACTCACCAACACAACACACAGAGGAGGGACCCCCAAAAACTCACCAACACAACACACAGACGGGGGACCCCTAAAACTCACCAACACAACCCAAAACCTCACAGCCTAGAAACCTACAGAGACTCATGAGGCAGCACCACAGAGACTCAGACTTCAGACGCCCCAAAACGTCAGACATTCTAGACTTCAGATGCCCCAAAACCTCAGACATTCTAGACTTCAGACGCCCCAAATCCTCACAGACATTCTGGACTTCAGAAGCCCCAGAACCTCACAGACATTCTAGACTTCAGACGCCCCAAAACCTTACAAACAGTAGACTTAAGACGCCCCAAAACCTCACAGACATTCTATACTTAAGACGCCCCAAAACCTCACAGACATTCTAGACTTCAGATGCCCCAAAACCTTAAAGACACTAGACTTCAAACGCCCCAATGCCTCACTGACACTAAAGTCACTATGCTGCCAGGAAGTTCTTTAATCTATTTCTACCTCAGGAAAGACCCTAATCGTCCGTCTCTCCCTTTCTCTTCCCCTCTTACTCTTCTTACCCTCCTCCTCCTCCTCTTCCTCGTCCTCCTGCACAGAGAAGCGCCTGTCGCGGGGCATCTCCCACGCGAGCTCTGCCATCATGTCGCTGGCGCGGCTCCACGTGACGGGCGAGGTGGCGCGCGAGCAGTTCCCGCTGGAGATGCCCATCTACACATTCCAGCTGCCCGACCTCAGCGTCTACAGCGAGGACTTCCGCAGCTTCATCGAGCGCGACCTCATCGAGCAGTCCACCATGGTGGCCCTGGAGCAGGCCGGTCAGTGACCCACTCCTCCTCTTGCTCTCCTCTTTCTTCCCTTCCTTTACTGTATCTATTCTTCATCAAACAGACCATCGCTGCTTTCCTTTCTTCCACTATGGTGGCCCTGTTCCCCCTTTCTCTCTTAATCCACTCTTGCATCTATCCCTATTTCTTCATCTCTTCTGCCATTGTATCCTCCATCTATTCCTACTCTTCTTTCATCTATTCCTCTCTATTCCATGTCCTCTTCCATCTGTTTGACCGCTCCATCATGGTGACCCTGGAGCAGGCCTGTCGTTGCTCCTTACTGCCTCTCACTCCCCCTGTTCTCCTGTAGACATCTCTCTGCTTTCTTCTCTTCTTCCCTCTGTTCTTTCGTCGATTCATCTTCACTGTACCATTTCTTATTTCATCTGTTCATCTGTCTATTCCTGCTTTATTTCCTCCATCTCTAATAGATCTAAATATAAATGTGAAATAAAATGTTGTAGGTGTTGAATTTAGGCCTGTCAATATTTTCAAATTGGCTCATCTGTGAAGTGGGTGAGACTCTCTGCCTCTCTCTGAAAATCTATATGTTGTTTTATCATACAGTATAAAGCATACAACAGAGTCTCTGTAAGTAAAGGTTACCCGTGTCCATTTTCAATCAAGCCAGCGAGTTTCTCCTTTGACCTTTTGGCTAACTTAGCATAATCTATCTCCTCATGACAAACTGGGACTATGCCTTTGACATTTAGATGTTATTAGTCCGCGACCTGCTCAGTGCCACAGAGGTGACGCGCGTCGTCTCGTTTGACCCTGAGGCAGGCCACAAGTCACACGCAGCTTTGACCTTTGACCCCAGGCTGATGGGTTTGCTCTCACGGGAAATTGTGTTTGTGCCAATCACTGACCGTGGCATTTAGCCGCTGCGGGCCGATCTCTGACCCGTGCAGTGGTGGTCAGGGGGAGAGCTGCTGTATTCAGAGGCGATATCTGTGTGTGTGTGTGTGTGTGTGTGTGTGTGTGTGTGTGTTGTTCAGTTCAAAACATTCAAAAACAACCTAGAAAAGCAACAGATTGTGACGTAATAACCATGTTGATGTAATGTTAAAAATGGCTAAGCCCTGTCTTGCTAGTTATCCACAAACATTAGCATGCTAATCAGCCAGAGATGGGCCGTCTCTCCTCAGTGGCTTTGGACTGAATGCACGTCATTTGGAGAGTGACGTTGGTGCACTCAAGTCTGGTAGAGACTGGTAAAGACTGGCACTTGATGGTCAGCATGAGGAGCATGCTACAGTACAGTGCAGCCCCATCTACAGAGAGAGAGATTGATCGAATGATTGATTGATTGATTGATTGATTGATTGATTGATTGATTGATTGATTGATTGATTGGTTGATTGATTGGTCCCCAATGACCATGGATGACAATGAAGCTGTACAGTCAGGACGCCAAGCATGACAGAGACTGGCCTATGATGAAACAAGCATGATTATGATGACATACACCCTATTATCCTTTATTTCTCTTCCTTTTTCCCCTATACCTCACCTGTGAGGTAAACCATTACCAGTCATCAGCCGTCTTTGTGCCTGGCCCTTATCACACCTCCCATCCCTATGACTGCCCTACCATCGCCTGCTGTGGCCCCTTTGCCCGGATTCCTGGCCCACGCATCCTAGCGACCCATTACTTCCCGAAAATGACTAATCCCTATGGACAATTTTTTCCCTACACTGGACTATTTGAACTTTCTGATACTACAAATGACCTACTGTACTGTAACTGACCCTAGGCAAATGGGTTGGGCCCTTGAGACGTGGATCTGTCTGAGGTTTCTTCCTCTATGTATGGAGTTTTTCCTGCCCCCTGTTTCTCATGGACTTTCTTTCAATGTTTTACACTCTGTAAAGCGACATGAGACATGTGTAATGTTTTAGCGCTTTATACAGTAAGTGAAATTAAATTGAAATTGAAATACAGTATAAAGTACAGTATGGAAAGTGCAGTACATTTACTGTCACACT
>NC_085003.1:14885281-14890281 GCF_963854185.1 Sardina pilchardus | reverse complement strand
CACACACACACACACACCCACACACAGACACACACACTCACACACACACACAAACATATAGCTATTTTGGTGAGGGGCCAGCCAGACAGACAAGCAGTTAGACAGAGCCAGCATGACTCGTGATCTGATCATTACGCTCTTAGCGGGTGTGTTGGTCCTGTCATGCAGTTATGAATGATCTGGTCTCAGATCTGTGGGGATGTGGCCGGCTCCGTAGCAGACAGGCTGATAGTGGAGAGATGGAGCCGCTCGTGTTAACAGTCTGGGCTGCACGGCTCTTACTGGCTAATGGCTTAACTGTGTCGTGACCACAACAGATGTGCATGGTTGAGCTAAGCTGGAAGGTCCTCTTATCTTCTCTCCCTCCTTCTCTCTCTCTCTCGCTCGTGGGGGTTGTGGAAGGGCCTCTTTCCACACCGCGTGGACTCACCTCAGACTAGACACACACCTCCATACTGTACTGTACCTTTGGCCTTGGGACTGCAGTAGTCAGGAGCTCTGCTACAAAACTGAATGCATGCATTTAGCCCTGTGTATTTACTAAATGTTGCTAACTAATGTTCCTGAATCTAAGATAAGAGAGTGTTTGAAATTTGTATCCTTTTTAATGTGTGTGTGTGTGTGTGTGTGTGTGTGTGTGTGTGTCGCAGGGTGGATAATTCGGAGGACCCTGTGTATGAGAGCCTGGAGGAGTTCCATGTGTTTGTGCTGGCCCACGTGCTGCGGAGGCCCATCGTGGTGGTGGCCGACACCATGCTCAGGGACTCCGGGGGGGAAGGTGAGACCACACTATAGGAACCAGTCATCAGTACACCAAACACTGTCTACATACACTATATTGCTCAGGGACTCCGGGGGGGAAGGTGAGACCACACTATAGGAACCAGTCATCAGTACACCAAACACTGTCTACATACACTATATTGCTCAGGGACTCCGGGGGGGAAGGTGAGACCACACTATAGGGACCAGTCATCAGTACACCTAACACTGGCTGTCTGTCTGTCTGTCTGTCTGTATATGTATGTATGCCTACAGTACATACACTATATCGCCAAAAGTATTGGGTCACTTGCCTCAACTCACATACTGTATGAACCTAAGTGTCCCACTCAGCATCCCATTCTTAATTAATTTAACATCAGTGTGTGACCTCACAAATGTTCTCCTGGAAGAATGGTAAAGGAAATCCCATAAACACACTCCTAAACCTTGTGGAAAGCCTCCCCAGAAGAGTTGAAGCTGTCATAGCGGCAAAGGGTGGACCGACGTCATATTAAACCCCATGGATTAAGAACGGGATGTCACTTACGTCCATATGCAAATCAAGACAGGTGACCCAATACTGTTGGCAATATAGTGTATATGTGTTTCCTTTGTTTACGTTAACACCACCCAGATCTCTAATGGGGGGATTCCAAGCGACATCTGTTATGGGGGCGGGGTATGTGTGCTTAGCACGCACTGTGGAGATAAATACTCCTTTGTTGCTATGCACCTGTGCATATCACACACACAGGTGTCCCTTGCATTGACATCAACCATACTTGTCCCCTCCCAGTGTAGCCCAGACACATGTATTTCACCCGTCCCTGAGGTCTATAACCTGGCATAGGCTACTAACTCTACATAGTGACAGCCTTCCATCACAAGGACCTAGGAACATAATGGACAGTATTGTTTGGAGATTTCAGGAGGTTTATCAATATAAGGAGGCCCAGAGTCTCTTATTACACCCTGTTGGCCGCTAAGGTCAGGGGTCAGGCTGGATAGAGAAGAGAGCCGTAAACAAAAAAGGACACAGAGAATTAGTGACCTTAAGTACGCCTGGATTATTCATGGGAGCCTGGTACTGAAAGTCCTTATTCAGCAACTCCCCTCAGCTTCCTCATTGGTTGAAAACAAAATGGCAGGTTCTAAAAGGTTTCAACATGTCCCTAAGAGTTTCCGCCGTTGAATATTTCTGGACTAATCCTAGAGGATAAAAAACACTGAGTCTAAAACTACTCCACTGGTGGCATAAAAACAAGCTTGTTGTTTGGGGAAAGATGTTTATGCACAGCTGTTTCTGTTGTTATGTAAGCGGGGAGGATATGTCATCCAGGTGTTGGTGTTTATGGTTCCTCTGGAGCTCTAATTAAGTCTGTGGTCAGTTCCCTACAGCATTGCAAGGCTGTTGATTAGCATTGAGCGGTAGAGAGGCTACCAATTTTAACATCTCTCTCCTAGTTGATCATTGATCATTGCACAAATGGATGTTAAAGCATTGCGCATTGCACTGTGGGTCAGTTGTTTAGTCCACAGCGCTTGTTCTGTGGGAGCTTTAGTATATGTTTACGCATGTTGGATTATACAGACTTGTTGTTCTGTCTGACTGACATCACCTGGGAGCCATTTTGTAAGCACAAACATTTCCACAAGCACAGACACAGCAGATTGTGACCGCAGCTCTGTGGGAGGAAGGTGTATACTAGACAGGATAAACTTTAGAATACTATATACAGTACAAACCTGCCTACATGGATGTGATGAGTCTAGAACTCGCTAAAAGTAGTTATGTCTTAGCTCAAATCTCTACTGGGTGGCTCTGAAGTGATCGCTATGGGGTATATGGGGTAGCTGCAGTACATTATGGAGGGTTTGAACACCATAATGGGGATAACAATGGTTGAGATTGTAATATCTTTCCTTTTTGAACAAGATAGTATTATGTAAACTGGAACCATGGCTGGGATGCAATAAAGCTACACAATCTTCAGTATTCTTTTATCTTGTAAGATTTCATTTTTTAACTATTGACTAACTACATTTTGATACAAGATCTTTACACGCATGATTATTGCATGGTATTGGTTATATGAACACACACACACACACACACACACATACACACCTAGAATTTTACAGTATGTGTAATCTTATGGTATGGCAGTAATGGAGGGTTCAGTTCTCTCTTCAGATGTACAGTATCTCTGTGTGACTGACAGGCGTCTGGTCCCTGTGTTCCAGCGTTTGCCCCCATCCCCTTCGGAGGTCTGTACCTGCCCCTGGAGGTGCCCCCCAACCGCTGCCACTGTTCCCCGCTGGTGCTGGCCTACGACCAGGCCCACTTCTCCGCCCTGGTGTCCATGGAGCAGAGGGACCAGCAGCGAGAGCAAGGTAACAGTCCAGTCCAGTATAGTCCAGTCCAGTACACTCCAGTCCAGTCCAGTATAGTCCAGTATAGTCCAGTATAGTCCAGTCCAGTCCAGTCCACTACAGTATAGTCCAGTCCAGTCCAGTCCAGTACAGTACAGTATAGTCCAGTCCACTACAGCACTGTCCAATCCAGTCCAGTCCAGTCTAGTCCAGTCCAGTTACAGAGGCCACACTTAACATTCACTGGCCACACAGGTGTGTTGGCACTATACCTGCTGAAGGGTTTCTGTTGTTCTGTTGGCTCTGAAGGTAGAGACGGTCCCTAGTTTGCACACAGTGTCTCTCAGCAGGACTCTAAGCTCCAAACTTCCATGAGCCCACCAGCAGTGTATGAGTGTGTGAGTGTGTGAGTGAATGGGTGAATGTGAGGCAGTACTCGTGTTCGGAGGAGCAGAAAGGCACTATATTAATGCAGTCCAGTCCATGTTCCTTTCTTATCCGTATTGATGTG
Source organism: Sardina pilchardus (assembly GCF_963854185.1). Classification (NCBI taxonomy): domain Eukaryota; kingdom Metazoa; phylum Chordata; class Actinopteri; order Clupeiformes; family Clupeidae; genus Sardina; species Sardina pilchardus. Next base: position 14,886,632 of record NC_085003.1, on the reverse strand, counting down.
TTTCTAAATAGGGAGTGGTAGATGGGTGTGAACGCCGATGCCCATGGTGTTTCTAAATAGGGAATAGTATGTGAATAGATCGGTGTGAACATGCCCATGGTGTTTCTAAATAGGGAATAGTACTGTATGTGAGTAGATCGGTGTGAACATGCCCATGGTGTTTCTAAATAGGGAATAGTACTGTATGTGAATAGATCGGTGTGAACATGCCCATGGTGTTTCTAAATAGGGAATAGTACTGTATGTGAGTAGATCGGTGTGAACATGCCCATGGTGTTTCTAAATAGGGAATAGTACTGTATGTGAGTAGATCGGTGTGAACATGCCCATGGTGCTTCTACACAAAAGGGGCTTTGAGTCATTAGAGGCAGCGCCACAGTCCTCTGACTCACTCACGGCTCATGTTGTCATCTTCTCTGTTCTTCCACTGACCTTCATCCTCTTCAGTCTGTTCGTTTAAGAGCGGCTCTCCGTTAAGGTTTTTTTTTTTCCCTCCTTTTTTTCCGTCTGAAGCGAGAAAGAAGGTGAATAATTCAGTTTCACCAGGGACACTGACAGGCAGCAGGCAGCAGAGGGCTAATCAGACGAGACAGACAGAGACAGGCGGCTGGAGCCCAGACCGAGCCATCACCTCAGAAATACCGTAAGACTGCTGATCTGGCCGTCAGCTAAAACAGCACAGGCCATCAGCGCTGAGATTGAGCCCGCTCCCGCCATCAGTGCTGAGCCTGTTCCTGCGCGTGGTCCTAAAGCCTGCGCCCCCCCTGCCCGTGGCAGCTGTCCAGAGGGTTTGGCATTTGTGGTTTCCCCTGCGCACCCTCGACGAGAAACCAGAGACGAGTCTTACGCAAGCAGGGGCGGACAGGGACGGACAGACGGACGGACGGACGGACGGACGGACGGAGGGAGGGAGGGAGGGATGGACGGAGGGATGGACAGACAGACGAGCCCTTTACAGCACACACCGCGTGCACCGTAGCGCAGGATGACTAATGCATAGCCTGAGTATAATTACCTGAGATCAATTATTCAGCTCTCGCAGACACCATAGACGCCACCGAGAGAGAGAGAGAGAGAGAGAATAAGAGAGAGAGTGATACAGAGGAGAGAGAGAGAGAGAGAGAGAGAGTGATGCAGAGGAGAAGAGAAGAAACACAAGTATCTCCCTCTCTCTCGCCCTACTTCTCTCTCGTCTCTCGGTCTCTAACCCTTTCTCTCTATCTTTCCCTCTAATGCACTGTCTCTCACACACTCTCACTCTCTCTGTCCCTCTCTATCCCCCTCTCACTCTTATCTTCAGCCTTCCCCCAGATCAAATGCTGCCGGGCGGTTGAGGCTGACGCATTAACTG
>NC_085003.1:14864392-14870081 GCF_963854185.1 Sardina pilchardus | reverse complement strand
GAGAGCCCGTGTTTCCAGCGCGAGCGGTCAGACAGCTCGCCGCCCGACAGCTGCTCTCCGGTCCTCCACCCGGCCCTGCACCACCCGCAGCTGACCTCCAGGCTGGCCGACAGGGGCAGCCCAGTCCTGTCCACCCTCCCCCATCCCCATCCCCGCCCCGGTCAACACACACACCTCGGCGCCAGCCTCCGTGCCCTCCCCGGTGCCCTCCCTGTCCTCCATGTCGCCCGTGCCCTTCTCCTCGCCCAGCAGTGCTGCCCGGCGGCCCGGCTCGGTGGGTCCGGTCCCGGTGTCGGCCCACTACAGCCACACGCCGCCCGTGCAGCGGCACAGCGTGATCCACCTGCGAGGCGAGGTGCACGCGAGGTGGCGCGCGAGGAGCCCGTGGCCCCGTCCTGCCGCCCGCTGGCGCCCCCTCCGATGGGCACGCTGAAGACGTGCGCCACGTACCCGCAGCAGAACCGCTCGCTGTCCTCGCAGAGCTACAGCCCGTCCCGGCTGCCCGCCCTGCGCACGGCCGCCAACGCCGCCGCTCACGCCGCCGGGCACCACGCCGGCTACGGGCACCACGCCGTGGGCAGCTACGGGCACCACCACCACGACTCCCTCCTCTCCTACACCATGGCGGGCGAGCACAAGTCCCACACCTACACCACGGCTTCCACATCAACGACATCCGCGACTGCCTGGAGTTCGCCGACGACGAGCCTTCCCCTCACGGCCACTGGCTCGGGCACCACGACAGAACCAAAGCCAGCGGCGTTGGCACCGGCATCACAGGCACGGGCGGACTCGGGCCCGCGTTGGGCACGGCCGGTGGGCGCAGCGGCGGCCCGGGCTCCGGTTCCGTCTCCAGTTCCGTGTGTTCTGCGTACTGCTTCCAGCAGCGGCGCTGCAAGCGGGAGAACTGCTCGTTCTACGGCCGTCCGGAGACGGAGAACTACTGCTCCTACTGCTACCGCGAGGAGCTCCGGCGCAGGGAACGCGAGGGCAAGGCCCACAGAACCGGATAGCCCACCCACCCCCGGGGGCATCTGCCGGACCCTGCGTTTGCCCCGATGCCCCTCCTGGAGAACCAGAGTTCCCGAGGGCACCCCTTGGCACTGCTCTGTGGGCAGATCAAGCAGCACCGGCATACTGGCATACCACGTCCTACTCTATTGAAGAACGGCCCCCTTGTATTCTCGTTGCATTTCGTCCCGTAGTGAAGGACACTGTAAACAACATCAACAACAACAACAACAACAACAACAACAACAAACAGGAAGAGCGACAGGAGTCAGTTTACAGCTTTGGCCAGAGGTTGTGCTGTTGCATTTGTTTGTTTGTTTGTTTGTACGTTTTGTCAGCTTTGTTTGTATGTTTATGTCTGATAGATCTTTTACTTGTTCTAAAGTAAAAGCCCGTCACCGTGCTCAGAGCACCTACTGTCAACTCACCTGTACCTGTGTGTGTGTGTGTGTGTGTGTGAGAGTGTGTGTGTGTGAGTGTGTGTGTGTGTGTGTGTGTGTGAGAGAAATGTAAAAGCATATGTCAATCTCCATGGAGCTTGCAGTAACTTAGACGAGTGGCTCCAGTCGGAGGTCAATTTGAATGCAATACTTCTCAGCTTAGTCCTTTGAAGTCTCTATATTGAATAACGTTCTTTTGTTTTCTCTGTGCATTGCAAATAAGTCCAAAGGGAGGGAAATGCACTGCTAAGCATGGGAATTTTTTAAAAAGCAATAAGTTTGGTAATGTTAGCACCTCCTCCCCCCTCCCTTCCCCTCTTTTGTAATCTATGCATCCCACGAGCGATAATGAACTTGCCCTGCTCCTCCCCAACCCAAGTTCAGCCTGGTGTCCATGCAGCAGAGAGCCTTACTCTGTGACTGTGCTACTGCGTCTACGTCGTGCTGTGCCGTGTTGCTCTTAACAACATCAGCTTCCAATGCCATGGACCGACGGGCGAGGCCTCTTGTGTGAGTGAGTGAGAGTGTGTGTGTGTGTGTGTGTGTGTGTGTGTGTGTGTGTGTGTGAGTCCGTATGCTCCAGTCTATATCCTGATTACCCGATTCAGCTGTTCCTGACAGTTAACTTAACATCAACATATTATCAGCGGTATGTGATCACCAATGAGACTGCAGGTGATTCTGGGCCGGGTCTGGAGCGGATGTGGTTCTGATGAGGCCCGGATCTGTGATGGAGTGGTCTGTAAGAGAATGGGTATGAGACTTGATGGCAAAGTATAGAAGCCATAATAGATGAAGCTTTATGTCTTTGAGGGAACTGTGCAGGATCTGTGTATACATGGTATGATGTCCTAGCTGATGCGATATTTAAGAAACATGTTAGGGGTTTATGTGGAGTTTTGCCTGATGTAACACTTGTAACAAAACATGTTGGGGGGGGGGGTGTCTGTGTGAAACTGGAAGGAGTTCTACCTGATATAATGCAGTGTTTATGAAACATGTCTAGTTCAGACAGCTGCTGACTGCATCTCAGATCTGGCCATAGACCCAAATCAGATCAGGCCCAGATCAGGGCCAGTCCAGTCCAGTCCAGTGTGTGTCTGTGTTGTTGGCAGTGGCACTTTAGAGGCCGTTTATGACGCTGTTTGCCTGAATGATGAGCACTGCCAAGAGACTGATGGAAACATATCACATTGGGCTGTTCCATTCTAAATCACATTGGGCTGTTCCATTCTAAAAAAAAATCTAAAACCAAATTTGAGATGTGCCAAAACTACAACACAGACACAAAGCTATCACAGCACACAACTACGACACACACACAAAAAAAAACTTTTAATTTGTCCTCAGGTATGTTTACATTGTAAGGCAATATATATGTATAACCCATTTGGCGAATTACGGTTAAATTGTGGAAAAACTATGTCACCATATGTTTTTTAACAAGAGTATTTCACACTCAAAGAAGACAAATCTCTCTGTCACTGCTTATTGCAATTGACTTTAGAAAGCCTAACTAGACAGTAGCGCTCCATAGAGAAGCAGGTTGCTGTGTGTTAACGTGTGTGTGTGTGTGTGTGTGTGTGTGTGTGTGTGTGTGTGTGTGTGTGTGTGTGTGTACAACACCAGGAGATTAGGAGAGCTGGACGAGGCCGTCGCCTTTGATTTCAGTGCCACTCAGAAACACCACAAGCCTTTCTGTGACATCATCAGTGACATCATCAGTGCTTTACTGTGAACACTCCCTCAGTCGCCAGGAGAGTAACGCCTGACACACCCAACACACCCTGAACCCCTACACACACACACACACACACACACACACAAAGGAAACACTCTCTTACACACACGGATACACACACACCCTTGACCCCTACACACACACACACACACACACACACACACACACACACACACATAGACACACACACTCACAGCCAACGGGAAAAGAAATGCCAACACCCATTAATCTTTCCAAATGTGTTCATGCTGTGGAATTTGTGATGTCCAGCTGCTGTGAGCCACCTCTTTCAGTGTGTGTGAGTGTGTGTACTGTACGTGTGTATCCAAATACGACACACAGAAGGTGTGGGTGTGTTTGGGATGAGTTCTGGTCGTTTTGCTCGTTTGTTTGTTGGTTTGTTTGTTTTGTTTTTTATTTGTGGCAACGCCTGGGTACCAGGATGCTGCCCTTCTGTGAGCGTCTCTCCTGGCCAAGGATGTCCAATGCTTTTCCACTGTCCGTGCCCTCTCTCCCGTTTCTACTCACACACTCTTCGGCCTCCTCCTCTTCCTCACGGTCCTCCGGCTCCGCCTCCTTTCTATGTGACAAGCTTATGGACTCACCGTGTTAGAATTGTAAAAAAGAAAACTAAAAAATACCGGAAGAACAAAAAGAAAATATGATTTTATATTCATTTGAGAGTTTTACACTACTTTAAATTATTAATTTGCACATTAGGTACAAATGTAAATAGCAAAAAGAACAAAACAAGATTAGTTTATTGTTACCAAAGCTGTCTTTGCGTGGTTTGTCTTGTGTGTGTTTTTACATTCCCTGTGTATAATGAGACGACAACAGTGTCTCAGACATACCATGATATTGCTGACAGGATTCTCACAATGTGTTCACAACACCATTGCATTATTAGTGTCAGAGAATGCACACACCTACAGTACACATACAGTTAAGTTACAGTACACACTTTTTTTACATGCAAAACGTAGAATCATTTTCAACATTTCTTTACCAAATGAAGTAAGCATATAGATCATGACATACATCAGTTTGACGTATAGAAGCATTGGTAATGCTTGTATGAATAGTTTGCTCATGTAACACATGTTCTCTTCAATCAAACCCTCAACCGACCGTGTTCAGCTCCCCCATTGGACCACACGGGCGATGACGCACACACACTGTTGTCTTCCTCTTTCTCACTTTCACTGGTTGAAAAAGATCCTTCCCAGATCTCACGCATGTCTCAAAGATACACTAGTGTGTGTGTGTGTGTGTGTGTGTGTGTGTGCATACGTGCGTGCCTGCGTGTGTGTGTGTGTGTGTGTGTGTGTGTGTGTGCATGTGTGCTGCCAGTCAGATGTGTCAGGGCCCGATGGTGTCGGGTTAAACACTCCCAGAATGCACAGCTGCACGTGCGCGTGTCGGGGGGGGGGCAGGAGGAAGCCTGAGCAGCTGTTGGTGCCGAGGCCAGAAGATCGATGCCCAGCGCACCACGCCAGCGCACCACGCCAGGCTGTGCCACCTGCTCACACACCTGCCCACTCACTCCCCGTGAACACCAGAACGAGCAGACACTCTCCACGGCACACGCTCCTCAACCAACACACACACTCACACACACTCTGCAGTCCACACAGCTCAACACAAACACACACTGTGGTCCACACACAGCTCAACACACACACACACTGCAGTCCACACACACACAACTCAACACACACACTGCAGTCCACACACAGCTCAACACACACACACACTGTAGTCCACACGCACAGCACAACACACAGGTCAACACGCACACAGCTCAACACACACACATAGCTCAACACACACACACAGCTTACTGTAACACACACACACTGCATTCAACTCACACAGCTCAGTACACACACACGGCATTCAACACACATACACTGCAGTCAACTTACACACCTGAACACACACACACACACACACACACACACACACACTGCATTTGATTCACACTCTGTGTTAAACTCAAACGACTCAACACATGCACCAAAACAAGCAGACATTCTGTACACAACTAACATAGCCCAACACACACTCCCCACACAACACTGCACACACTCTGCATTACAGTTTTTACCCATTGCTAGACCCATGCTTAGACTAAAGTAACACAACTTGAAGTGTTGTTGCCATATCTCAAACACATGTACCTATACCTTAAGCTCACGTCGCAAACCGCACCACAGACACAACTCACACACCATAACACACAATAAAACGAAAGTGTCAGAAGTCTGATAGAAGCAACATAGAGAAATCAGCTAATTGATGAGGACTAAACTGAAGGTTGAAATTTTGACCTAGACTGATAAGTTTGACATTTTGAGTCTTACGTTTCTGATTCTTTTACTGTAAGGTTCCCATGCATCACCCAGTGCCTTGTGGCTGTTCTTTCGAGCTGTCCTGGGGCTCTATGTAGCTCAGCTCAGCACAACTGGTCCACCAGCCTAGGATTAGCATTTCC